>NC_034605.1:34318518-34335652 GCF_900095145.1 Mus pahari
CACACACTCACTCACATAAACACACACTCCACACACACACACTCCACACACACACACTCCACACACACACACTCCACACACACACACACACACACACACACACACACACACACACACACACTTCTCACCCCCTCACCAAGCCTTTCATTAGAAAGCAGTCTCAATTGGAAAAGTGAAAGTAACAACAAAATAAGATTCATTCTCTACATGCAAATGAGTTTTTATTCACACTGTAAACTACCACTCTGGACATAATATTGCATAAATAGGAACTGTTCAATTTTCAAAATCTCAAGGAGACCAGTTTAAAGAAAGGCTTATTTCAGTAAGACTGAAACCTGATGCTTGGGATGGAAGCACTGCTGGGTGGCAGGCTACTGAGCTGTGGACCCTGGGAAACATGTCAGCTGTGAGGAGCATGCCCACAGCCTGGCACCTGCATGCAGAAGGTGCAGAGCTGCTGTGCGGAGCATGCCCACAGTCTGGCACCTGCATGCAGAAGGTGCAGAGCTGCTCTCAGGCTTCTGAGAGCAGTGGGCAGTAGTGAGGCTGCCCCAGCACTGGAACCCACTGTGGGGCAGAGAAAGAACTAGGTGTGACCCTCATCCTCAACATCCAGCTCCACAGACTAATCTTTCATACAAAGGAGTAGCCCATTGTGCTAATTTTAGTCATTAAATCAAAGGATCAATCTAGACATTAAAAAGTTTCAGTCATGTAAAAACTGGAAGTCAATAGTTATGACTTAGTCAAGTCCCATTTCCACAGTAAGAACCCAGGTACAAGCATCCGTCTCTAGAATCCTATGTTTTTGCATAAGCCACTAATCTGATGAGATTACTAAAGACACAAAGTGCTGCTTCTGCACTCTGCTGAGTTCAATGGCAGAAGAGGGGCTAAGTGACAGGACAGGGTGGTGGATCTGAGTGTGCCTCTGGCTCCCCAGAGCTGTCTATCTGCCTGAGGCTCTCTTTGTAGAGCTGTGCTGACAGCTCTGAGATGGTTCTGAGGACAAGGCACACAGCCCGGGAGGAGCAAGAGCTTTTTTCAAGATGGAGGAGGGCTCAGCTCCTCATTTCATACACGGGATTCTGTTTCTGACTCTATGATGCAATCTTCCTTCTCCCATGTGAATTCACATGGCTATTTCACTCCAGCCCCCAGCTGCTCTTGGTCCGCACAACAAGATTGTTTTTCCAGTGCTCTGCTAAGTATACCCCGAGTGTCCTGTAATAGCTCAATGCAGATTTTTAATGCCAAAGAAATGCAACACCTTCACTCTCCCTGATAGCTTTGCCAAAGGAAGGACTTGTTCATGGCTCCCCATGGTGATTAAAACATCATATTTGCTGTCAGGAGGTACAATCTAAAAATCTATAGGACTGTTCAAATCAAGGTAGACAAGTTTTAATCCTCTCAATACAAGTATATTTACACCTAAAGCTATAACATGATCTAAATGTAGAATGCCTATTTTATACAAACATGTATCAAACGGTATGTGTGAACTGCTGACGGGGTCTGGATATTGTGGTGGCTGTGGTCTAGATTCAGAAAGCGCCACTGTAACATACATTTCCATAGTCAAAGATACAGGAAGACACAGCAGAGTCCTCTCCCAGGAGAGAACAGGAATTCAGTCAATAGTAACACAATAGATGGTTTCATACTTGCACAGTATGAGAAGTGTGCTGGAGTTAATATTTAAATAAGCTGCAGGTCTAATACTAAGTCCACTTTATTTTGCTGCCTAGATTAAGTGACTTTCATAACTGAGAAACTGTCATACTAAGAAATAAATGCGGGTGTATTTGAAAGAGGTACTTTTACCTCTCACCAAAAACTATCCCTGTCGAGATCTTTCAAAGGAGTTTTTCTTGTCTTAAAATAAAGTATAACTACTACATAATGAACTATGTAATCCCTTTATATACCATTTGATTTTTCACATGTTCACATGCATACAAACACGTAGTTCCACATGCACAGCAGGATAAAGATGGGAGGTAGGGTTTCCAGTAGACTGTAACAGCCCTTGTCTATCTACAAGTGCTAAAGTTTCCTGATACCTGTCTCTGTGAACATACACATTCAAACATATGAGTACATATGCACGTGGTGATCTGTAGTGGGTGGTCACTGCACACACACATATTGACCTCTAGCATGTGGTCACTGTTCACATGCATGCTGAACTAACACACACACACACACACACACACACACACACACACACACACACACACACACTGACCTGTAGTGTGTGGTCACTGTGCACATGCATACTGGGCTACAGCACACACTATTCTGTAGTATGTGTAGCCAGTTGTCTAGTCCCACCCAGAGCACACGCTTGTTCAACAGTGTACTTTCAGGGCTGTCCCATGTGGGCTCTCACATATACAAGCAGCACTGCCTCTAATGAAAACAAAACAGGAATTGCCAGACCTTCTTTTTTGGTAGACCCATTTCTCAGCAAATATAAAAACACAAGCCATAGCACCAAACAACCAAAAGCCCAAGAATGCAAATCACTTTTCTTTTCTTTACACTATCTAAGGACAGAGTACAAGATATTACATTTTTCATCTCCATCATAAGTCCATGAAGACAGTTTTTGTAATTTTATAAAACCTATTATTAAAGCTCTTTAACAAACAAACTAGCTAACGTGATATGAATTCTACAGAAAATTCCTAAAAGTCCTTGTCACCATAATCACAGGCTGTCACAGCATTTGTAACCAAAAGTGACAGCAATTTCAAAAGGCAAGAATGGGTTTTCAAGTATATCATATTTGGGAATTTACTGTGGTTGTCACTCAAACGTTCTGACTATTAGTGTTTGGTATTATCAGAAAATTGAAGTCAATTGATCAAAAAAAAAAAAAAGGCATATCTTGAGTACCCTGTACAATACAGGTTTTACTAACATTCTTTAACTTGCTCTGATAGACACAAAATGCTTCATTTTGTTCCAAATACTTAAAAACATAGCTAATTGCTGAGGTTTTTATTTCAGGTGTCTTTATCTTCCTTCCTTCCTCCCCCACCCCTCCTGCTTATATACAATGTAGTATTCAGGCAAACTGTATTTTGTGCATTTATTTACTTTGCTGTGTATGTGTGTGGTCATGAGAATGTAGAGATCAAAGGGACAACTTGTAGAAATGGCTTTCTCCCTTTGCCACCTGGGCCTGGGACACTGAACTCAGGCTGTCCGGCTATGCCACTTTCCTGGTTGTCTGCCACACTAATTACTCAGCTTGCTGATAATGGCATTTTTTGAGAAGCCAAGAAAGGGAAATTCCAGGTGTGTTAGGCACATTTCACCTATGAAAGGAGGGTTGTCCAAGGTCTTCCTGTCCACCCAAGAACTTCAACTTCCTCCTTTATGGATTCCTAGGAAATGCTCAAGATCTTACTTTCAAAGGGACATAAGTGAGCACCCTAGTGTTTGGAATAAATGTTAATCACAATGGCCAACTACTGTGCTGTGCAGGTGGTGGCTTTTGCTTCTGGAGAGAGCAGAACACTAGAAGTGATTACTTCACTAAATACTTACCACATACCTTTATCTGTGGTGCTGGAGGGTACACACTGCAAGAACAATTCTAACCTGAGTAGGGACAGCTCCACGATGGGGACGCAGTCAATGAGGGCTATTCTAATCTGAGTAGGGTCAGCTCTGTGGTTTAGCACTCTTAAAAATTCCTATTAGCTGCTGACTTTCGCTAAGAGCACTAAGTCTATGGGTCTCTTCATCCAAGCACATGCCATACATGGATATGCAGCTCCAGAATCCTGTGAGAGCCACAGGGTCCCAGATACAAGATGGATTGTAGAAAGGGCAGAGAGGTACAGAAGAGACAGGAAGGGTTAAAAAAATCCTTGAAAGTGTTTTGAAAGGGACGTGAAAGGAACCAATAATAATATCTTACATAAAAAAGAAAAAAAGAAAATAAGCATCAGAAGCTCCATTCTGAATTATAATCATCCTCAAGGGACCATGGGGGAGTTCTAAAGAGGGTAACTGCTACTATAAAGAAGGAAATGGGGAAAAATGGGGGACTTAAGCTGGGGAGATGGCAGGGAGGCAATACAGGGAGAGAGAAGACAGATAAACAGTATGAAGGATGTTTGAAAATACAACAGAGAATCATACTGTTTTATTTAGAAATAAATATATAATGTGTATGTGTAAACACACATCTATCTATCTATCTATCTATCTACCTATCTGAATTTATGCCACTTGGGGTGCTAATGATCCCCTACAAGAGCCATAGGCGATCTACCAAAACCCCCAGTAACAGGCATGGGAATCCTCCCTCAAGAGTTGTTGGTCAGGGGAATTGAAGAGACTCCTCAAACAATAGAGGCTATTACTGTGACCCTTGGTTGTTCCAAAATATGAAGGCAAAATCCTATTTATTGGCCAGACACCCACACTTCCTCACCTGAAAGTCTCCTCCCTGAAGACTACCTCTCATGGTATCAGATGCTCTTGTGCGAACGGCCAAGGGAGACAAGTAATCTGGAGTCCAACCCTGTGGGAAAGCCTCCAAACTACGATGACCAGCACCACAGCAGGACATGCCTGCTCTCACAGTAGAAGTGCTTCAGTCTTCTAGAAAGCTGTCTAATTACACAGGAGGCACACTCAGTAGGAGAGAAACCATGCCTGGAACTGAAAACCTAGCCAGTTTCCAGTGGATGGAGGGGACACAGACTTTAGGAGTGAACACACTATTTGCTTAAACCAATACAACTTCCAACTGTTTTCTAAGTACTTATACCCACAGTTGTAAGAAGTTGGTGGCCACTGTTCATGCACATGCACACATACATACATACATACATACATACATACATACAGATACACACACACACACACACACACACACACACACACACACTTCTTAGATCCACAACTAATCAAAATGCAAACAGTGAGACCCAGGTGCAACTGATGCATCTATAATGCACCCCCATACCTAAGGCTTAGAACACATCATGGAAATGGGGTTGGAAAAACCTTTGCAAAGGTAGAGACAGAGGACTAAGATGCCTGTAGCTAGATGGTGTCATTTAGACATGACAAGGAAGACCTACCATGAAATCTCAACAATGTGGTTGCCTAAACACATTTTTTCACAATGGCAATACCAGCTGACATGCCCACATGGATGGGGGGGGGGAATCTCACAAGACCCCAGATGAAGAGCTTCTGGAGATTCACAGCTGTTGGGAGAGGGAGTCAGGCTTCTCTATGGATGAGCCTCCTGATAAGTTATTCAACCCCAAGCAGTCAGCCCTAAACACATTTGCACATCAACAACACTCAATGGAATGCATATTAAATAATAATTGAGGAAGAAGAAGTCATAAACTTGAGAGAGGTTGATAGGGGCACAGGAGGAGTCGGAGGGACAGAGGGAGGGGGTAGAAATGATGTGAATACAATACACATGTAGGAAATTCTCAAAAAGAAAAAAAAAAAAAAAAACAAAACTGTCTTTTAGTTCTAGCCTTACAAAAAGCCTTTGAATGATGCTGCTTTTGATCAAACCAAAAACAAATTTATAATGGTTATACAGAAAAGAGAATATTTGAAATATAATTTTTTTCAACTCAGTGCTCAGAATTACTTGAATTGCTCAAAATTAGTAGCTATGAACTATAATCTATTTAACCTGACACGTCTGGAACACAAAGAAAAAGAAATTTAAAAGCAACCAAAACCCACAGAGGCGGGCTAAGACATGTGGGTGGTAGAAGCGAATGAAGCAAAGCTGTATCTTTACATTTCTTGTCTCTTCGGTGTCCATTTCTGTTGGTTTGTCATCTTTCATTCTCAGTAAATGGCCTACTGCACAAGTAGGGGACCTGTGTGAAGAAGTCGAAGGTGACAGCACACCCCTGTAGCCCCAGCATTAGGGGAGCAGAAACAGGTGGCTCCCTGAAGCTCACTGGCTGGCCAGCCTAGTAAAAACCAGGGTTTCAGGTTCTGTGAGAGGCCCTGGGGCAGAAAGATAAAGGCTGAAAGGAATTAAGAAAAGATATCTGAGAGGGACCTCAGGCTGCCACACTGTGTGCACCCATGTCCACGTACACCTGCATGCACAGGCAAACAGATCCACACTGACCAGTGTAACTCACTACCACTCCTTATTTGTGCATAGCACTGTGGTCACAAAATTCCCATGTTACACAATACGGTCTAAAGGCCAGCAGCAGCTTTAAAGCTGACTGTAGCCACTCAAAACTCAGTAGTGTGTTAGCTGTGAAGATATACCCTAGTCCTGGGGAGGGCAGAGCTGGCAACAATAATTTTCATTCATATGGTTTTCCATTAAAAATGTCCCTTCCCCACACAAGTATGTATACAAGTACATGCGCGCGCGCGTGCGCGCGTGCACACGCACGCGCACACACACACACACACACACACACACACACACACACACACACACACACACACAAGGCCTTGAGTACCCAAGCTTAGCACAAAACAACCTCTGGGTTTCTTTTCAGACCACTTGTCTGCCCTGTCCAGCCTCACTATTGTGACTCTGATCTCTTAGATTCTAGGAAACGGGCTACATTATCAAGGCACCTTTGATGGTGACTTAAACCCTGTAAGTGGTCCAAATTTAACATTTGGAACTCATCTGGACTTTGGCTTTCTGCTGTGATGTGTTATAAATCACAGCACTGATCCTGTTCCCAGTTCAAAACTTAGCAACGTGGATGTGCTTATGTCAGAGCGCAGGACACCCACCCATCCAAATCTCATGGCAATCTGCAAGTGTCATTCAGCCTCACTTTCAACCCCCAGTGGAGAGGGTACTATGAGCCTAGTGGGTTTTCCTCCCAGCAAAGATTAGTAAAGCCATGTGATTTACTAGACTGGGATTCTGACTGTAAGCAAGGCTTTTGTTTTGAGGAGGTATCAGGGTGACAGCATGTCAGCTCCTAGACTAAACATGTGAAACCAACAATCCAAATTTTACCATTTGCTGTGAAGCTTCTGTGTTTTCAAGCTTGTGTCCCTGTGCAGATGGCCGTCAGAGCAATGGGTCTGTTTCACCAGACAGTGGTGGCTCTTGGCAGACTGAGTCAGAAAGCATCACAGGGCAGGTTCTCAAGAGCGCTGTGAACACTTAAAGACAGAACTACCAAAGAGAAACAGTAAGCTCAGGTCACGCATTAACCCAGGTCACAGCGAGTACTAAATAGACATGGAGAAAGGCAGCAGAGCTTCTTTGTGCCATACTGTTTACTGCTGTGCAAAAGGCTAAACAGCGTGGACATTAAGTTTGGAAAGAGCCTCTTAGATTTGCAGCTAGACAGACAAAATGAGGTGAAGTGAGGGGGAAATCCCTAATGCTTTCCACAGTACTTCAGAAGCTTAAGTCCCACAGGCTCACTAGATACAAACTTACTACAGAATATACATGTACCCTTTCTCCAGTGCCTCACTACCTGGAAGGGACTGCTGCAGAGAGCAGGGACACGCCTCCATCACTACTCAGACAGGAACAGTGGTATTCTGGAAATGTTCCGCATGTATTAGCTTCAAAACAGAACCATGGTATACCTGAAACATAAGAGGTACTAGGTACTAACAGATTTCTGGATGAGGTTCAGAGAGAGCAGAAAGCCTGGGCATAATGAAGCGGACAGAGACACTGCGTAGGGAGAGGAAGAGAACCGAAAGGAAGAATCCCTGCAATTCTACACCACAACACAAGATCTCAGCAACGATAGCCTTCAAGATCAGAAGTCCATTCCAGGGCTTGATAAGTAAACACGTCAGGGCTAGCATCAGCAAACAATAAGAACAACTACTATAATTAAATGCAATTCATCAGGTATGTTCAAAGTGAGTTCATAAAACTTAAGAGTTAAGACTATCTTGTTGATGACCCATGAAAAAAATGCTAGGAAGTCAGAGTGTTTGGAAATGACTAAACAAAGGACACACTGCCCTGCCCTTTCCTATGAAGGAACCAAAGAGCTGGTGAGAAAAGTACTTTGTATCCCTTAATAAGAAATGGCTTATCTAGGTGGGATGGAGGGAAAGGAAGATGTTCTTGTCTCAGGCGGCTACAACTCAGAAGTTAGGGTGACATTCCGCTACCCACAACTTCAACCAAGTACGTGGTTCTTCTTCCGGGCCTTGTCTGACTGACTGCAAGACTGAAGTCTACGGCAACCAGAAGAGAATATAAAGAGAAGGCTTAAAGCAGAAAGCAAAGGTCTAAAAACCAAGAGAAACTCTAGGGGAGAGGGTCTTCAAAATGGGGAGATTAGCACATGGAAGGGGACCCATGAAAGGGAAAAACCCATTGGGTAGTTTTTCTAGGAGCTTCTCATAGGACTCGGGAGAGAGACTAGACAAAGACTGAGGTAGCTTCTACTGAGACTGGCTAGTTTCTGTGGGCTAACTATAAGCCTAACCAATAAGGGGAGCCCTGCCATGTATATTTCTCTGGCCCAACCACGTTCTGAGTTTCTCACTCAGTCAGGGGGAAGGCCTCCCACCCTCAGCCCCACTGTGGGTCTGACTTGCTTTACTAGCTGCTGTCCTTGATCACCTGCTAGTCACTCGTCCTGGCTAGTACTGCAGCGCTCAACCCAGTAGGTGTTGCTAGTCTTAGAGGATGTCTGGTTTGCTGGTTTGTTAGGCTGTTCCCTTCGTTCTCATATTTACTTAATCAGCTTGTAGTTTATCACAGATCTTTTTCCTTAATTGCCAATGGGTAGTTAACTCTTATCATAGTTACAAGATGTAGCTGTAGTTGTTCTTGGTTGTCTCATGTTTAACTCCTTGTCCATGAGGTGGTCTTCCTTGACTAGGTGGGAGATAAATGTTCTAAGCCATTCTTCCTTGCATTTTACTCTAGTGTAAACTGTATTATTAGATGCATTAGAAGCAGGGACACATGAAGAGAAACAGCACTTTGTTTATGTTGGTAGCAGGGTGAGAGTTAGGGTAGGGTTGGGGGAGCTGTGTGAGAGCCAGCCAGCACTAACCTGTCCTTCTTGCCTAGTCGGCTTAGCTATCTTACACCCCGCCACAGGCCTCCTAGTTTACCTTCCTCAGTGCTCCTGGCCCAGCTGGCTGTTTTAACCTTCATATCTCCTTTAATCTAATGTCTGTTAACACTAACAGTGGGGTGGGGTTGTAGCTGTGTGTTGGAAAACCTTCTATGTATGGGGTAAGTTTTCCCAGCAGACATCCAGTAGAAGGAAGAGAAGGAAAAGGAGGGAGAGAGACATTTTTATAGTTGAGTTATATCTTCTCAGGTATTAATAATGAGCTTAAAAAAACAGAAAACAAAAAGAGCAGTGAATGAGGCAGCTCACTGGGTAAAAGGACTTGCTGATGGTCAGCACTTATGCCTCAGAAGCCAAGGAGAGAAGTCGGATGTGGTGCCACTCATCTATAAGCCTACCACTTGCAGTGAGATGGAAGGTGAAGATGGGAGAAACTTCTGGAAGCTATTGGGCCAGACAGCCTGGAGTACACAGTGTGGCAGAAACAAGTAAGACTCTGCCTTAGAAACCCTGTTGGAAGAGGGAGCCTCATTCTGAAAATTCTGCAGACTTCCACATGTGTGTCAGGATACACATACTCTCCACTCATATGCAAACAGACAAAAATAGAAGATGATAGATGAGAGCACAAATCAGTGGCTATAAATCATTAGATGAAACTTCACGATGAGCCTTTAAAAGGATGGTCCAAATGACACTTGAATTCAGTTTCCAATCCTAACATCACAAGCAGGAAAAATAACAATAACCTTGAATACTATGGAGCTTCCTTTGGAAATAAACTTACATGGACACAGAACTTAAGCTAACACTTTTTAAAAAAAAAAATTATGGGAAACACAAAAGACAGAGAAAAGCATGGGGAAACAATCCTAAAACTCAGGATTTCAGAAATCCACACAATGAAGAACTTAATTTATCCAACAAATAGGCTGGAAAGGGAGACCCTAGAGAGTTAAGTCAAACTAATCAACTAACTAACCAACCGACAAACAAGAAATGGGGGTACATCAACCAAAGCAGTCCAGAGACCCGGGCAGCCCTGAGCAAACTTTCTATGTTATAAGCATCTAGAATTTGAACACTAACAGAATATTTGGTGAAATTAAGGAATCACTATTAATTTTCTTCCAAGTCTTATAATGTATTATCATTGGTAATGCTTCTTTAGGAAAAATTAGTCTTTATGTGATTTACATACAGATGACATGATCTAATATCTGAAATTTACTTTAAAATAACAGATCCTAGAAGCCCAAGTGCAGACAAAATACACAGGGCCAGAACTGATAACTGCTGGGGTTGGCCAACAGGTCAGTCAGAATCTGTTACCCTGTTCTACCCTGATAAGCGTCTGAAATTCTCTATAATAAAACCTTAAAAATGAGTTAGGCTTGCACAACAGGACATGAGTCACCCTGATGCCAAGCAGCATAGTTTACAGCTATCAATTTAAAACATAGCAAATGCTTCAGCAGATAAGACATGCAAAAGAAATATGCAAGCCACAGTCCACTTCAAGGTTAATCAATTTCACATTGAAGATGAGTAAGGCCAAAATTAAGCTTTATTGAAAAATGCTTGGCAAACAAAGAAATTATAACCAAATGTCTAAAGCATTGTACAAGTGGTTTTATGGCATTGACTATAATATATTAAACTGTTTGTAAAAAGGAGACAAGGTCTGAAAAACAAAGTGAGCTTACATAATGAACCTGTGACTTAGAAAGATGAACAACCAGGCTCGCTCTCTCTCCTCCTCTCTCTCTCCTCCTCCTCCTCCTCTCTCTCTCTCTCTCTCTCTCTCTCTCTCTCTCTCTCTCTCTCTCTCTCTCGCTCTCGCTCTCTCTCTCTCTCGCTCTCTCGCTCTCTCGCTCTCTCGCTCTCTTTCCTTCAGAGTTCAGGGCAGGAAAGGAGGAAGGACAAGGCATTACTTCAGGGATGAGATCCACCCAGCTGGTGTGTTTTCATCTAAAGCAGTATTCATAGTGAGCTGAGCTGCTCATAGAGTCCAGGAGACTGAACCAGCACACGTTCCAAATCCAGAGAAGAGACAAGTTTCAGAAAGTGCCCAAGCATAGGACATAAGATCTGTATAAGCTCCGATAGTTGTGAGAAGGGGTCTGGACAGGCACTTAGGAGATCCTTAGTGCTATGTGCATTATAAATGCTCAGATCCTTCTACACGGATGCTATTTTTGCAACACCTATGTCATGTAATCAACAACATTCCCTTCTCTTGACATTCACCGAATAAGAGTAGTTGATTCATCTCATATTCTGCTGAAAGTATCTATTCATCTAAAAACTAAAGTATAAACTGCTATTTTAATTGCTGTTTATTATCACATTGTACCTTGCTGGAGGAGACTTGTCAGAGTGTTTCTCATAAATCAACCCACTAATTGCTGAAAGAGTCTGTCGGAGAATGCATACTGTGAATCAGGTTCTAGGTAGGGTGGACACAGCACAGGATAAAACAAGTCCAGGTAGAGCAAAGAGGCAGGGGAACACCAGGCAAGAAGTCCTGAGCCAGGTTCAAGCAGCTGAAAGGGCATTCTGTATCCATCTAGAGGCCTGAGCTGGGGCTGGCAGGGTGGTGGGAAGTCCAGTGGGCAGAGCATGATCTGCGAGGAGGACCTCTGGGAGAGAATGCACTTGGACTGGTAATAACTGTACAGCTGGGTGCTGATTACAAGAATAACTTATATTAAGCAATGAGGCTAAAGAGCCACGCATGGTCAGCTCATGACCAGTGCTGAGACGAGGGGACCCCTGTGGGAACTTCTAAACATCTCAGGCTATTACCAAAGTTAAGGTTGCTCTCTACAAACGGATAGTAAAACCCTATTACTGGTGATATCACTTCTATATCTCATTGAACATGAGGAAGTCAAACTGGTATCTATTAGAGTCTTCACTTCACTCCTACAGACCAGTGTTCATGGCATTAGAAGGTACTTTGCACACTACCAGAGGAAAAGGGTAAATACCAACCCAGCTACAAAAAAACCTTTAATCTACAATGACTGCCTGTGTGATATGCTGATACAACAGTGGCACAAATGTGGGAGGAACCACCCACTCATTGATTGGATTTAAAGCCCACTCCATAAGATGGAATCCATGCTTGACACTGCTCAGGTAGCCAAGAATCTGACACTGGATGGATTAGGGGCACAGGGAAAAATCAGACATTATTGTTCTGTTAAAGGAACAAAGCAGTAAGACGACATTCTGTCATATCCATAGATCAGTGCCTTGCTCAGCCATCATCAGAAAAGCTTCCCTTTGCAGTAGATGGAATAAATACAGAGACTCACAACTGAACAATGTGCAGAGAGTAAGCAGTTCTGGAACACTCAGTCCTAAATGGGATGTTGTAATCAAACCTCTCCCCTCAGGGCTCAGGGAGCGATGTGCAAGAGAAGATGGAAAATTGTTGGAACCAGAGGGGATGGGTGATTCCAAGGAAACAGTGTCTTCCAGACACAACAGAACTGATGCACATGAACTCACAGAGACCGTGTCCCAGTGCTGAGAAGGGAAAATGGACATGCACCCTTATCCAAGAAAATCTCTCCAATTAACATCTGCCTGCAAAGAAAAACTCTTTTTTTTTCCAAAGGAATCTCACAGGGAGAGGGCTGGGGCCTGGAGATGGGTATAATGAGTCTCCACAGGTGGAAAGAGAGGGGCTGACTGCTGGGTTCCATTGTCTAAAAAACCAGGAGGTAATGAGGAAAAAAACCTTTCATAGTTAGTTTACAGTTTACAAGTTGTCTTTACAACTGATCCATTTGAAGTATTAACAAGTATTTCAAGTATAAACAAGTATTTCACTTGTATAGAAATTAACACTGAAACATTTTTCTGAAGTAAATGCTTTGTTAATGGGGTAACACAATTTTATTTGCTGGCATCAATCACACCGTTTTTTGTATACCCAGAGATGATATTAGTCACACATTCATTATGCTTGTTGACCATAATTAGTATGGCAATACAGTGCATTAGTAATTGCAAATAATATTAACTCACATAAACATCATTTGGAAAGGTAAATTAATGAGTGCCTGCCTTATAAAGGACCTTGAGTAAGTTAGCCTTTTCTCCCACTTCCTTCCGTGGTGCAAGGTTACAGGCTTTGGTCCCTCTGAAGGATGCAGGCACACAGTACACTGAAATCACTACATCCTGATCTTCAATCCCAACCTTATTCTTTATAAACTACCTGACTGGAGGCCTTTCCTTACAGCAGCACAGAGGAGCTAGAGCACAGAGGGAAATCAGAGAGCCACAGATGTTTGTTGCAATGATTGTTAGGGAACAATAGCAAGATTGTCTTTAGTGTTCAAGTTTTTCAAAACAAATGCAAACTCCAATTTTTCCTTATCTTCATTCTTTTCTTCTAGCAGTTTTTCTTCTCTAGACATTCAAATTGGAACCTGAGCTTGAAATGATTCATGTTACTAGATATAATACATGATAACCAAACTGTGCTATGCCTCGCACAGTTCAGTGAAAATATCCCAAATGTAGAGAGCTGAAGGCACAGTTCACGTTGCTATTGGGTGAGCAAACACAGACATGGAAGGGCTGTGGACTTCCTATGTCACATCAATAGTGCACATATGCTCTGCATGGGGCTTATGAATCACTCTAACGCACCATCCCAGCAACAGATATCAAATAACTAACCGCTCAGTCGTGCGTCAGGGCACTATGGGCTGTGTCTGACCCAGCCTGAGGAGAGGAAACATGTAGCTCTGGACCACAAACATCGCAGACTAGAGATTCTCACTCAAGTACAGAATGGTAACAGACAGTCCACGGCATTATATCTGTGAATCTCTACATGCTCATCAGAAATCTATTGATGAGCATTACTAATTTAAAGCATTTGAATTAAAAAACTCAATTATGTACTTGACTTGGATAAAAATGGTTATGTTTAAATTCATTTGTTAAGTACTTTAAAGAATGTTAATAAATTTAAGTTTATAAGCATTGTAGATAGAAAAAATAGCTTTAAAAAAGTACTTAAGAGAAAATTTAAAGAAAGTTTTTTTCTTGAGATTTGCTTCAAAGACCTGAACTTGCATGTGTATTTGACATCTTCAATTTTTCTAAAATTCATAAAATGTAAATACTCAAGAAGCTCCACATAATCACAAATAAAAGAACACCTAAAATCATCAGAGTAGTAAGTGCTGTGATGCAGAACTAGTGAGAATAGCCTTAGTAACACATATACCAACAAAAAGCTGACAATATACTGTCTGCCAGCTGAAGAAATATAACTGGGTTTTAATAAATTTCTTCATAAATTATGATACTAATTAACTGTATTTTGAAAATTACTACACATTGTATTGGAAACAAAATTTAATGCTAACTCTTGAAGTTAGCAATTAGTTAACTTTGTGGTTTGTACAATTCAGTTTCTAGAGATTAAAAACTCTAAAAATACTATCAAGGTTGCTGACTGAAATATTTTAGAATGGTTATGTCAATTCTGCCAGATCACTTAACATGAGATCTCAGCTTTTAACAAACTAACACTCACTAAATGACTAGGCAAGATGGAAGTTCAGCTATAATCAAGTCAAAACTACACAAACAACAGAACTAAACAAGGTTAACAAGTGAAATAAATGCAGGGCTTCTCAGTACATGTGCAATGTGAGAAATGCAGCCTTGACAGTGCCATTTGTTTACAAAAGGAGGTTTACCTTACAGTTACAATCAAACTAGGTAAAGAGGTTAGATGCCACGCAGCCAGCAGAATCTCAAAGTCCAAGGCTATTATTGTTAAGGTAAATCTTACGATTAAATATTTTATACTCTACTGCTAACCCACAAGTGTCATGGTTGAAAGAATCTGAAGATAATAGAGAAATTAGACTTTGGTTACCTGAGTTAAAAACATGAAGGTAGAGGATGTGGAACTGTGAAGTCCTGCTGTCTAAATGAATTGAAGGGATCCTCACCTGGCACCACTATTCCTGCACCTCTTCCCCTCTGGTTTATTACATTGTAGTGTTGTCATAGAGTCCGTAGCACATGGAAGTGGCCAGCTGACACTGCACCTAAGGCACTAGGACCTCAGACCTCACAGTGCTCTCTGGGGAGTGTAGGACTTTACAGGTGCTTGTGCCAGTTTCAAGGATGCCCCTAGAGAGGGAAGTACAGCAAGCAACTGGTTCCCCCCAACAGAGGAGGCTCACTGTCACTGCCCACATTCACCACCATGAAGCTCTGCTGTTGGCCATGAGAAGCAGCAGTGGTCAGAGGGCCCAGGAAAAGTAGGCCCTCCTCTGCAGCCCTGCAAATTGCTACTATTCCACAGGGACAATGCTCTCTCCATGAAGAAAGACATGAACCTCAACAACAGAGACTGAAACTCAGTTGCACCGTGAGCCACATAACAAAGAGTCCAACAGAAAAGCAGACACATGAAGTAATACCACTGGACGAAGGCTGAGATATAAATCTCCAAAACTAAAATAGCTAGACTCTCAACACAGGTCTAAAAATTATTCACTGGATAAAAAGGCAAGCCTTCTCACGAAATGATGCTGGATGGTTATATTCAGAAGAGTGAGACTAGATTCCTATCGTTCATCCATTGTACATGTATCAATTCACAAGAGATTAAAAGAAAAACCTTCCACGTAAAACTTGAAAACTCTGAATATATTAGAGGAAATTACAGGAAAAACAGTTCAACATATTAACAGCAGTACTTCTATGATAGGACTTTAATAGCTTAGGAAATAAGAGGAATAAGTGCCAAGAGGGAGTCCATTGAGTGTGAAAGTTTCTGAGTAGCAAAGGAAAACAATCAGGACAGTGAAGAGACAGCCTGTAGAATGGGAGACACAGGGATGGGGAGCCCAGCTCTTTACCTGATACACAATATTCACTTACACACACATCCGCCACTGCCCTCCATTACTCAATCAATAAATAAGAAACAAATAAAGTTCTTAAAAGAAGCACAAATATCAGCAACTATATGAAAGCATATTCAAGATGCTAAGCTATTAGAGAAATGTAAATAAATACTATATTGAGATTTCATTTCACCACAGCCACAATGATCATCCAGAAAAGGATATCAACAAATGTTAGAGAGGATTGGGAAGGGAGTTAAATTAGCTTAGTAATACAGAAATCTGGGTGAAGGCACTGTTGTGTCATCCAGCTGTACATCTGAAGAAATCTAATTCTACTCCCCATACATACGTGTAGAGACACATTTACTGTGGAATTATTTTTGCACAACTCAAGTTATAGAACCAGCCGGGGGAATTGTGTGCAAGAGATAAAGAAAGTATATTATTGTTGAAGATGCTGTCTTTATTCCAGTGTGTATTTCTGGCTTCTTTATCAAAAACCAGGTGTCCACTTGGTCTTCCATTTGATTCTGTTGCTAATGTGCCGGTTTTGTGTCACTAGCGTGGTTTTGCTGGTGTAGCTCTGTGGTGCTACTTGAGGTCAAGGACGGTGATACCTCAGCAGTTATCTTAGTCTACAGCATTGGTTTAGCTATCATGGGTTTTTTGTTTTTCAATATGAAGTTGAGTATTGTCCTTTCAAGGCCTGTAAAGAATTGTGTTGGGATTCTGATGGGGATTGAGTGGAATCTGTAGTTTGCTTTTGGTAAGACGACACTTTTCACTATATTAATCCCACTGACCCATGCACATGGGAAATCTTTCCATCTTCTGACATCTTCCTCAATTTCTGGAGACTCTAGGTTTTTGATATACAAGTCTTTCTTGGTTAGAGTCAGCCAAAGATATTTTATATGATCTGTGGCTATTGTGAAAGGTGTTTCCCTGACTTCTCCCTCAGTCTGTTTGTCATTTGTACACAGAAGTGACTATAATTTTCTCTCTTCTCTTCTCTTCTCTTCTCTTCTCTTCTCTTCTCTTCTCTTCTCTTCTCTTCTCTTTTCTCTTCTCTTTTCTCTTCTCTTTTCTCTTCTCTTTTCTCTTCTCCTCTCTTCTCTCTTCTCCTCTCCTCTCCTCCCCTCCCCTCCCCTCCTCTCCTCTCCTCCC
>NC_034605.1:34336607-34370774 GCF_900095145.1 Mus pahari
GTTTCTCAAGGCAGGGTTTCTCTGTGTAGCCTTGGCTGTCCTGGAACTCACTTTGTAGACCAGGCTGGCCTCGAACTCAGAAATCTGCCTGCCTCTGCTTCCTGAGTGCTGGGATTAAAGGCTTGTGCCATCATTGACTTCAGCCTCAGTTGATTATTTCTTGTCATCTACTCCTCTTGGGTGTGCCTATTTCTTTTTGTTCTAGAGCATTCAGGTGTGTGATGAAGTTGCTAGTATAAGATCTATCCAATTGTTTTTCTATGCAGGCACTTAGTGCTAGGAACTTTCCTTTCAGGAACACTTTTCTCCCACAGTGTGGTGTACCATAAGTCTAGTGATGCTGTGTATTCATTTTCATTGAATTCTAGAAAGCCATTAATTTCTTTATTTCTGTCTGACCCATTTTTCATTCAGCAGAAAGTTGCTCAGTTTCCATGAATTTGTAAGCTTTGTATTGTTTCTGTTACTGATATCAAGTGTTAGTCTGTGGTGGTCTGATAAAATACAGGGAGTTATTTCAATTATCTATTGAGGCTTGCTTTGTGGCTGAGTATGTGGTCAGTTTTAGAGAAAGTTCTATGAGGCACTGAAAAGAAGGTATATTATTTTGTATTTGGGTAAAATGTTCTATAAATATCTGTTGAGTATATTTTTATCACTGCCCATAAACTCAAGTCCAAGTGGATCAATGGCCTCACATAAAACCTGATACACTGAACCTGATATATAAAAAGTGAGGAATAGATTTGAATGAACTGGCACAGGACACATGTTGGGGTACATTGTATGAAGGTGTGTCTTTGTATTGTCAACTGTTGATTGCTGTACTGGCAGAGAGCCAAACTTACAGGAAGAGAGAGGGTCTCTGGGAGAAGAAGGCAGGTGCAGAAGATCTGCCAGTGGGATACGGTGGGGAAGTGGACCATTGTGAACAGGTACAGAGAGGTAAAACGCTGGCCACATTGAGAGTTGTAGGCTAGTTAGTTATGTTAAGTTTAGATAGCTGGCTGGGACATTGCCCTAGCTAAAAAGCCTAAGCATTAATATATTAAAAAGACTTGGTGTCATTATTTAAATAGCTGGTGGTCCATGAAAATCTTCCTATAGAGACAACTTTCTAAAACAGACCACTGATAGCCCAAAGTGGCAGCCTACAAAATGAAAAAAAAAGTTTACCATCTCCACATCTCCACATCTGATAGAAGTCTAATACTTGAAATATATAAAAAACTCAAGAGACTAGATACCCCAAATCCAAATAATCCAATTAAAATATGGGGTAAAGATCTACACAGAGAATTCTCAACAGAAGAATCTCAAACGGCCGAGAAACACTTAAAAGAAATGTTTCCTTAGCCACCAGGGAAAAGCAAATCAAAACGACTCTGAGATTCCATCTTACTCCCCTCAAAATGGCTAAAATCAAAAGCAAGTGATAGCTCATGCTGGCAAGGATGTGGAGCAATGAGAAGACTCCTCCATTGCTTGTGGTGAAGTGCAAGCTTGTATAGACATTATGGAAATCAATATAGTGTTTCCTCAGAAAATTGGGAATCCATCAACCTCAGGACCCAGTTATATACTCAGGACTCCTGGGCATATACACAAAGGACACTCCATTCCACTACAATGACACTTGCTCAACTATGTTCATAGAAGCTTTATTTGTAATAGCCAGAAACTGGAAACAATCTAGATGTCCCTCAACAGAAAAATGGATAAAGAAAATGTGGTACATTTACATAAGAGAATATTACTCAGCTGTTAAAAAATGACATCATGAAATTTGCAAACAAATGAATAAACTAGAAAAAAATACATCCTTAATGAGGTAACCCAGACCCAGAAAGACAAACATGGCATGTACTCACTTGTAAGTGGATATTAACTGTAAAGAAAAGGATAAGCGTGCTACAATCCAGAGACACAGAAAGGCTAAGCAACAAGGAAGGCTTAAGTGGTTCTACAAGGATCTCCCTGGGAAGAGGAAATAGAACAGATTTTGTGAGTGGACTGGGGGTGGGTATGGATGGGAACAAGCGGGAGGATGGGGGAGAGAATATTGGGAGATGTCTGGAACTGGGGGTATGTCAGGGGTGAGGTAGAAATCTGGTGCAATGGAAACTCCATGAAATCTATGAGGGTGACCCTAGCAAAGACTCCTAGTAATAGGGGACAAGGTACCTTGAACTGACTATCTTCTTTAACCAGCTTAGGCCTCAAGTAGAGGGATTGGGTAACCAACCCAGCCACAAATCCTTCAACCTACAGTTGGTCCTGTCTGCAGGATATGCTGGAACTGAAGCCTAGCATATTTGTCATTAGAGAGATTTAATCTAGCAACTGATGGGTGCAGATGCAGAATCCATAGCCAAATATTAGGTGGAGCTCAGAGAGACCTTACGAGGAGAGGGAGGAAGGATTCTAGGAGCCAGAGGGGTGAAGGACACCACAAGAACCTGGCTCACAGAATCAACTGACCAGAATTCATGAGAGGTGGGTGGGTGTCAAGGAACTCAGGGAGCCTGCATGGATCTGAGCTAGGCCCTCTGCAAACATGTTATGGTTGTGTAGCTTGGTGTTCTTGTGGGACTCCCAACAGTGGGGTTGGGAACTGTCTCTTACTCTTTAGCCTGCTTTTGTGACCCTTTTTTTTCCTACTGGGTTGCCTTGTCCGGCCTTGATGTGAGGACCTGTGCCTGGTTTTCCTGTAGCTTGTCATGCTAAGTTTGGTCGATGTTCCTGGGAGGCCTGCTTCTTCCTGAGGGGAGGTGGAGGAAGGATGGATCTGAGGGAAAGGTGAGGTGTGCTGGAGGGAAGACTAGAGGTAGGAGGAGGAGAAACTGCAATCGGGATGTAAAATATGAGAAAAGAATAAATTTTAAAAAAGGAAAAAAATAGTTTAAAAAATGATTTAAAGCAGTAAGTAAAAATAACAAGTAAAAATAAGGTCGTGTCTTTGGTAAGAAGAGAAAAGAATGAATATAAAGAAAAATAGTTTAAGTACATCTTGTTTCACAGAAACCTATCTATACTTATCACCATTTGGAGCAGCAGAGAATGCTCCTAGACTTACCTGCCGGGGGCAGGCAGTCTTTCCAATCAAAATAGCCTGCGTAGATCCCAGGTTCCAAGGATCCAACAATGGGATCTGCTTTTAGCTCAATGTAATTTTCAAAGAGACGTTGATCCAGTTCTTTCAGTGATGCCATGCTAACCTACAACACAAAACATGGGGTTAAAAAATGCCAAGTTAAGAGTGGAGAAGAAATAAAATAATGCAAGTATATAATTATTACATTTTAAAAAGAATTTTTCTACATAGTTCAGGTTTTCTATCTTATCTATGTCAGTAATAAAGAGAACTATTAGTATGAATTACACAGCAAGAAATAAGTCCCAGCTATGTCTTTCAAAATCCTTTAAACTTTTTTCTGTAGAAAGACCAAACTGGCAGTATAAATATTTAATAGTCGAAGACAAACAAAAGGACACCAACTTCAGTGTTCCACATCAGTAATGTCATCCAACGGCACTCTGTTCTAACAACCTGCCTGTGGCTACTCTGGCATCTTCTAATCACATGTCTGTATGACTGAGATTGTCTCAGTGCTGAGCAGTCTGAGTTTGTCCTACAGTCACTCCAGGCAGAAAACAGCTCTTTCATGGTTCAAACAATACATCAAAGACATTACTAGAGAATCCTGGTGTGAGTACTACAGGCCCAAATCTAGGCACAGCTCAGCATAGGCCAACTGTGGCTCCTACTGGCACTATTGACACAACAAACAGGTGTTGGTATCAGCCTTATAGGAGGGGCCTTGGTCTTGGCAGCACTCAAGTGACTAAGTGCCTTTTGACACCATCAGTGTGCTAGCTCAGGGTATGTGTAGTGGAGCATGGCCAGTCTTTTTTCACAACATTTACTTAGGGGCACAGGCTTCTTGAACACTAGGGATGAACTTCAAGAAGCTGACAGGAAAGTAGAATGCGGCATCTAAGGCATGCACCTGCTGGGAACCAAAGCACACACTAAACAATGGTGGGAGCAAGAGCAGGAACAGAATTCAGTGAAAACTCTTCAGAAGGGAGTGAGAGTAGATCATAGGACATGAGTCTATGACGGCAGGATATAGAATTGAAAGGCAGGCTGTCTTTCAAAGCACAAAGAAACATGACAGAAATCTAAAGCTTAAGTTAGAAACAGGGAAGATAGACTAGCTCTAGGAGGCCTTATAACACAAACCTATAGAAATTTAAGTGGACATACATGAACAAGAGAGAAAAGCCAACAGTAAACAAAAGAAGAAATTTTACTGGCTCTGAACCAGAGTTTGAGCTGTAGTGGGTAACTAAGTGCCAGGTTAGACGGACAATGCTGTACATATCCAGGTACATACATAAGAGTTCCCAGCTTCTAACTGAATTAGGGGGTGGGCTTCACTTGCCCAGAAGAAAGTCATAAAACCTACAGAGAATAAAGGATCAGTATGAGTTCTGAAATGTCACCTCAAAACTTGAGATCACTGCAACAGTATCTACAGGAACTCAACCTCAGAGCCATGTTAATTCCTTACCTAAGTTCAGACAACATACATATGCTTATGAAAAGATTCAAAGAATGAATTGCCTGTATTTGTGACTTAAGTCAAACAATCAGAATGAGGAAGATGAACAGGTGAGGGAAATAGTGGAAGAAAATGAAATTCAAGTTCTTTCCCATTCTACTTCATGCCTAGTGCCTACAAA
This sequence comes from Mus pahari, assembly GCF_900095145.1. Classification (NCBI taxonomy): domain Eukaryota; kingdom Metazoa; phylum Chordata; class Mammalia; order Rodentia; family Muridae; genus Mus; species Mus pahari. Next base: position 34,341,357 of record NC_034605.1, read on the forward strand.
ATACACCTAACAGACTAGAACCACCCTAGAAATATGAAATATAACTTCCAAGTAAATATTCTTTTCAAAGGTTTTTGTTTTGTGTTTTTGCCTGTATGTATGTATGTATGTATGTATGTATGTATGTATGTATGTGTACCACTTGTATGGAGGGGCTTGTGGAGGCCAGAAGAGGACATCAGATCTTCTGGAACTAGTAGTACAGACGGTTGTGAGCTGCCTTACAGGTTCTGGCACACCAATGTTCTCTGTAATAACAGCAAGTGTTCTTAACTGCTCTGCAGTTCCAAAGACTCTTTTAAGTATTCTTAACATAGGACATGAATACAGTTCAGTGGTAGAGCATACAAGAGGACTTCCCTTAGTAAACCCTGCCCTACCCCACAACAAAAAATTCTTAAGCAAAAGAGGCTGACAATGAAAATGCAGCATATCTAAACTTTTGTGGAGATAAGACAGTGAGTAAAGAAACACTGAGCTTCGGATGTTTAAGAAGAGAAGTTTAAAAGAAGACTTAGAATTAATGTTTTAAACTCCTTCAAGCAGCTAATACAATAGAAAATTAATGTGGAAGGGAACAAAGTCAGTTTTTTAAAAAGATGATATTAAAGAAAATCACTAATGCCAAATGAGCATTTTAAAGTATGTAAGTTCCTTGAAAAATAAAATGTGGGATGTAGCTCAGTGGAATAACACTTTCCTAGTATGTGCAAAGTCCTGGGTTGAATACCTGGTAGTGAATAAACAACATGGGCTGGGGGGGGGGTGACAGGAAAGGAGGTAGGAATGGAGGAAAGGAGAGCTTGAAGGAAGGAAGGGAAGGAAAGGGAGAAAGGAAAATTCCTGCCAAGGCCAATCTTAAAAAGCCACTCATGACCAAGAGCCAGACCATAAAAAGACAGCTGTGGTGACACACACTTGTAATCCCATTCCGGGGAGGTAGACAGAGGCAGACACCTGGACACTGCTGGTATGAGACTTTGTCTCAAAACTCCAAGTGGACAGCTCATAGAGAATGATATTTAAATGGACCCTGGCCTCTACATGTACACCTGCACACCCACAACTGTACACATATGAACATACAACATACATTTCTGCACACTTACCCCTAAAAATAATTATAAAAGATTACCAATAATAGAAAGGAAAGGGAAGAAAATAGTCATAGGAGGCAGATGGAAGGAGGAAAGTGGTGGGAGAGGGATGGGAGAGGAATGGGGCTTTACAGGATCAGGTGTGGGGACAGACAGGGAAGAGGGCCAGAGGGTCAGAAGAATGAATGGAAATTGTCTCAGCTGGTACCGAGGTGGTGGTGGTGGTGGTGGTGGTGGTGGTGGTGGTGGTGGTGGAGGTGGTGGTAACATCTCTAGGATGTGCCAAGACATGGGATGGGACAGGCTCCAGAGAGTCTATGGGGGTAACTTATCTGAGACTCCTAGCAGTAGGAATATGGAACCTCAAGTGGTCACCTCCTGTAGCCAGGCAGGACCCCCACCCTGATAGATAAGGATAAGGACACCAACCCATTCACAGAACTTTTGACCCCAGATTTGTTCTGTCTCCAAGAAATGCAGTGACAAAGATGGAGCAGAGACTGAGGGAATGGCTAACAAATAACCATTTCCAACTTGAGAGACCCATTCCATGGCAAGCACCAATCCCTGACACTATTAATGATACTCTCTATGCTTGCAGATAGGAGCCTAGCATAACTGTCCTCTGAGAGGCTCACCCAGCAGTTGACCAAAACAGATACAGAGGACCACAACTAAACATTAGATAGAGTTTGGGAAGTCTTATGGAAAAGTTGGGGGAAAGGCTGCAGGCCGAGCAGGGGATAATAACTCCACAGGAAGACCGACACAGCCAACTAACCTGGACCCTCGAGGCTCTCAAAGGCTGAACCACCAACCAAAGAGTATACATGGGCTGCACCTGCACCCCCACACATATGTAGCAGATATGCAGTTTGGTCTTCATGTAGGTCCCCCAACAACTAGCGCAGGGGCTGTCCCTAAAGCTGTTGCCTGTCTATGGATCCCATTTGCCTGTTGCCTGTCTATGGATCCCATTTGCCTAACTGGGCTGTTGTGTCTGGCCTCAGTTGGAGAGGATACAGCAGTTTGACACTTCAAACTTAAAAATAATTTGTTGCACAAAAATAATTCAACAAAGATACCCAAGCACCAGTCCCAGGGTGGCCAGAAGAAAGGCACCCAAGCAAGCATCCACCATGGGTGCCACTGCAAAAAGTGAACATGTGATAGTGAGATGAGAAAGATGGAGAGATACGAGAGGAAGTGAAGCTGAGGGAGAGGTTCCTACACTGTGGAGAAAGGTGGGACTAACAAAGGGGTAAATATGAAGAACCTGTGCAACTATCTGAGCCTAGGCCCTTCACCTGGACAGCATGGGAGAGCTAGCTCTGGGAGTATGGCTTTGTGAGAGCTAGCCCTGTCTCTCACTGGCTGTAGCACTTAGGGTTAGGGTTAGCCTGTGACAGGTGGGAGAGCTGGCTCTGGGGTCATGAGAACAGGAGAGCTGGGACTGTCCCTCACCAGCTGTAGCATTCAGGAGAGCAGGATCTGCACCTCACTGGGCAAGAGAGTAGAACTGGCCCCAGTGGCATGTTGGAGAGCTGACCCTGTCCCAGGCCAGTTATGGGTGAGCTAGCCAGGACAGCACTGAAGAGCTCGCCTTGGTGGCGTGGGTGCAGGAGAGCTGGTGTGCTGACCAACTTAGTTACCACTCAAGCCTATATCTAGAGCTTTTAGTTCCCACTCCAAGATCTACCCCATTTATGAACTGCTGGAGCTGATGAAGGAGCTGGTCTGGCAGATCCAAATCTCCAAGATCTCCACGACACAGGGGCAACAACAGGATATTGGAGAGGAATCCTAGTGAGGATCCAGGATTGATAGTGTAGCAAAAGCCAGAGGCCTCAAATCAGACCAATGACTGAGTACAACAAACATTTGCAAGGTAAAATGTAGAGACAAAAGGGTGTACCATATGACACACACTGTGACATACTACAGCTTCCATGACAAGATGTTTTGTTGTTGTTTTAGTTTGGTTTGGTTTGGTTTTCTTTGGGGTGGAGGGCAGATATAAAGGGGCAGGGAACTGAGAGGGATTAGAGTGCATGATATGAAATTCACAAAGAATCAATAAAACATTAAAAATACCTCCTTAGCAAATTTTAATTAATGTAGTCTGATGAAGAAATGAGGAAGACGAAACAAGCAGAGCCACAGATAACATAGCAGGAAGGAAACACGGCTGCAGCCATTCATAAATTCATCAATAAATTCAAATGCTTCAAGATCTAAGAAGCATACTCAGTTAAGCTAAAAAGAATGAACTACATTCCATCTAATAACTATGGTTCAAGTCATCAGAAATACTTTAAATTGGTTGCTAGATATAAAAGGTTTGCCTACATCTGTGATGAAAAGAAACTGTCCCCTTACCCTCCTGAGTGAAATTTCTGGTTAGGAGCTTAAATAAAAGTTTAATAATGCATTTAATACTTGATCAATGTCTGCATTCTCCAGTCAGGAAGAATCTTTAATTATACAAATAGTAAATCAGTTGTATAGCTTTGTTTCCTTAAGATTGATTGCATCTAACATATGCATGTCCCGTTCTCCCCCCCCCCCGCCCAAAGTCCCTGGAATTACATCTTTATAGCTACCACAACAAAAACAAAATAACATGCTAAGGCTTATCCTCCACACAGATCTGATATTCTCAACAAATGTTCCTGAGGAGTTTGATCTGTGTTGTATATTTGGTCTCCATCCTCAGAACAAACCTGTGTCTCGCTTGGTCTCTATATGCTTCCTAGCTATTTCTTCTACAACACAGGCAATAAAAATGTAAGAGCAGTCATTTTCCATGCAAATTAAAGTATACAGATGGATATTTTACAATTAAAAATTATGCTGGGAAACGATGATCAAAACACAATGTGATCAGCCCCCCGACAAAGCAACATGGGTATGTATTACCAGGAGCTTACAAATCTTGGGGTCCCATGTGAGGTCAATGAGAACTCATCAGCGCCGGGTAGTGACGAGATATGGATCCACTGTGTGTGAATGGGGGTGATTAGGGACAGGTCTAGGCTTACTATGGGGGTGATGGGACAAGTCAGAAGTAATATGTCTTATTAAATAAATACTTAGTCTAGTACATTAAAGATGACTTTGATTTTTATTTCTCCTTTTCAAAAATATAGTTAGGTCATTGCAATGAACATTTGTAAGTGAAAAGTGTGTGGACAGAGGCAGTATACCATGGCACACATTGTGACATTTTCATCCTTCCATGACGAGATAGTTTTTTATGCTTTGCTTTTGTTTGTTTATTTGTTTGTGTGTATTTTTGGAGGGGGGGAGGTAGATTGCAAGAGCAAAGGGCAGACATGCTGGGATGGGAGGTGAGTGGGACCAGAGAGTGTGATGTGAAACTCACAAAGAACCAATTAAAAGTCAAGTGTGTGTGTGTGTGTGTGCACATATGTGTAATTAGGTCTTTAATAAATACAACAAGAAAATGGATGAGTAGGTGGAACTTTCTAGGCACACAGCACTTGCTGCCTGTGTCTCAGAAGTTACAGAGGCCTGTGAGTCCCTCAAGAGGTCTGCTTTAAGGTGGAACCTTACAGGGTATTCTTATCTAGAGAATCACCACTCAGTGTCGCATGTTAAAATGACACACATTAATTAATTAGTTTCATTTCCTTGAGTATATCATGAACTGTGAAAAATAAGGGCTATGAGTGACCTATTTTTTCTTCAGAGCAAGTGGGTTTTTCTTGCTTGACACCATGAAAATAAGAGCTTCGGCACACGGCACACAGTATAGCAAGCGAGTGTGCTGCGGTCCACATCGCTTTTCTCTAGTCACTGCAGCCACAACTGAATAGTTTCAAGACACTCAAGGAATAATTTTTTAAAGCTCATATTGCTGAGTGGTCAAAAAACCTACTGCTTATTCTGCGCTATCCTAACACTTATTCTGGGCCTTCATATTGTCTTTCTTTGTGATTCAGACAAAGAATGGAAAAGACATCAAAAACCTTCCTTTATATTAGTTTCATTTTGCTTCTTAATAGTATAAAGTAAAACAACATAATTTCTGCTTATTATTTCACAAAAACTTAAATGTTAAACATTGCTTCTTTCATATGTAATTCTCAATGATGTCACACATCATCAAGGACAAAAACGATAAAGTTCTTCATATGTACATACAGTCACGTTACGATTTGACTGAATAAAAACAAAGCGCCTCCTCCCCTTGCACAGATCTTGTAATTATGAACATGAAAGCTTTCTGGAAATAAACTAGACACTCGACCTCAAAGCCTCAAGTCACAACATTTATCAGCAGGATGATTAATCTTTACACAAGGCAGGAAAACAAGACAGAGCCACCCACTCTGACATTTTCATTTATAAAAAAAACCCAAGCCGGTCTATGAACTGGAAGCATCATTTATAAAAAGTAGATCGTCCACTGAGAGTAAACTCTGATTATATGATTAACAAGATGATTATCTTTCTTCTTTTCTTCACTGAGAAAAGTGTGCTGGCATTAGACAGTGGCTGTTTTACCCAGAAATCTGATAAACTTTGCTCAGGAACTAGCCAACCTTTAGCAACAAGGAACTTCTTTTTTTTTCCCCTCCCTTTCTGCTTATTTGAAAAACTATAAACAAGACAGCGAACATTCTAAAGCACAAAACTGGCTCCACTGATCTGCATGCACATGCACATTTTTGCCTACATCCAGCAGGCGGAGCGCAAAGCAAGCAAAAGTTAGGTCAGGAAGGAAGGAAGGGCCAGCAGCTAGAGAACAGGATGTGCTTAAGCAGACTAAAAAGGGAGGGCTGCAGTCCTGAAGAGAAGACAAGAGGCAGAGGTTGGATCAGCAGGAAGTGATCCTTTGAAGTTAGGATCAGAGTTGCTCTCAGCAGTGCCCCAAGGCTTAATTCATCAGGAGTCAATGGGGAAGACTCTGAGATTTAGGCCTGACTTTTTTCCTCCTGACTGTCTTGCCTGACTTTTGAACAGGCGGTTTGAACAGGGTTAAGTAAACCATCAGAAAGTTTTGTTCCTGAGAAAAGCAGTGTTACATTAACAATTTAAAGTGAGGAAAGAAATCATTCTTAGATGGGTAGGGTGAAGAGTGGGCGTGGGGCCTGGGGAACTGGGGTACAGGGAGGTAAGAGGTGCTGAGAAGATAACGGGGCAAAGCACTGGATTTGCCAACTAACGACAAAGCACGTACCTGTGTTATTTTTTCTATTCCCTGGAAGTTGTGTTTTTCAAAATGTTCTGCTATGTTTAGGAAGGTGTGACGTTCTAAATAGCAGCAATTACTCAGGACTATCAAAAGCCTCTGCTCCTGTAATTCAAACAGACCATAACAAACTTAGACAGTACTGGCGAATTTAAGAGAAAACCCTGAGCTTGTATTAAGTACAGTGATAGGCTTCTGCCCTTTAACATCAATACACAATGCCTTGGTTTTCTTGGCTATTTCCTAAAATTAACACACAGAGAAACATAATATAATTCCACTAACTGTTACTACATTTACACTGAGGATTTAAACAGGAATTTGGGGTAGAAGCTCAACAGTGAAATCTTTTCTGGAATGCTCAAGGTTCTGTGTCCTACATCCAGTATCCTCCAAAGAGAAGAGTCAAATGTTCCATTTAACATTTTATGTACACAAAGGCCACACAAGTTGATATTATGAATAACTACATAAAGTATAGGAACTATTAGAAAATGGTTTATGAATCGTCCACAACTTGAGAGAACATTTTAATGCCATACTATCTATCTGAAGGGCTCCTTGTTCCTTCCTTGGCCCAGTGTCCTGAGGCCCAGTCCCAGCCCAAGTCCATGCCAGCCTCCCCAAAAGACAGGGGGAGGGGAAGACTGCCTCCTGCTGTTACAGTCTTCAAGAGTCTGTCCACCTAAACATTTCCTTACAAAATTATTAGACTATAATTGTAGTCTAATGAATACAGTGGCTTTTTACAGTTCAGAAGAACTCTATCTGTAAATAAAATTCTAGGAATGGCCCCTGCTCTGCTGCTGCTGTGGTTCACTTCAGGGCAGCCTGGGCCTGCGCTCCTATAGGTGGGAGGCATTCTCTGGAATAGTGACTCATCCAGGGCCTTCAGTGGAGATCCTTGACTAAAACTAAGGCAAAAACCACTTTCCAGGAACAGTTCTCACCCACACTTGGTTAATCTTTCTGTGCAGAATCAGAGTAACTTACAGTTAAGTACTCCAGGGGAGAAAATGCAGAAAAACAGAGGTTCCTGCTCTTTGAGGTGTGGGGACTAAAGGATGAACTAGAGTCTCTAAAGTCAATAAGCAAGCAAATCCATCTTCTGGTAATTATACATCTCACTTCATTACAAATGCCTATCATTATTTTCAGCACAATGCAGTCTACTAACTGCCAGTTTTGGTCATCAACAGACATACATAAAGCCTTCAGCACCATTAAATAACCCAGAAAAACAGAAGGCTGCTGCTAGGGGCCGTGAAATAAATTTTAGATAGGAAATGGAATATAAAAAAGGCCAGAGGAAGTCATATTCTATATGACATTATTTTTCCAAAGTGAATACATGGCAGAACGGCAGAGAAAATAAGCTAGCTGGGCATGTGAGGCCATCTTCCCTTCTGCAACCTTCTGTTGTATCATAACACATTCTTCTCATAGTGCAGGAAGTAAATGACGTTGCAGCAGCCACTCCAAACATGCTGAACCCCTTGATGTCTCAAGTGGCTTCAAGCCCGTCCTTTACCAGTCTTTCATTTAGGATTAAGACTTTGTTCTATTCTAGTTGATTGAGTGTGCAAGTCTTTCCTGCCCTGTTCCCCAGCTGTGCTGACTTGGTTTCCCCATTACAAGACTTATGGGCCCTCTTCAAAGTGAGAAGAACTACTTCAGTAATCTAAAGACTAACTCTCAGCAAGTACATTTTGTTTATATATGTTATATGGAACATTACATGAAATGAAAGTGGGAAGAAAACAGAGTAACAAGAATCTAATTCTGAAGTTTAGACGGTTAATCTGAAGTTTGTTTGTACCTGGTATAGAGACGTACATTTGACCATAATAGTCCCTGTAGGAAGGAATGAGTCTTAGGTAGTACTTCTCTGTACTCCTAGTCAGCAGCAGCAGTGAACCCTTGAGACTGTGGATAAAAAGTCTTCTGACTCAGAATCTAGATCTTTTCCAGTGTTATCCATTTCCTTCTGGATAGTACAACCCTGAGGGGATCTGGGTCCTCTCAGAAGACAAGTCAGATTTGATGAGATCCCTCCACTAGGGAGGAACACGGGCACAGATTTTGGAAACAAACGAACATAACTGGGAAGTGAGTGGAGAGGTAAGCTGTTGTGAGCAGTGAAAGTGAAAACCCTGGGAGCCTGCTGACAACCTGGTGCACCTCCGCACCTCTTGGGAGATGGACATGGAACCATCTCCTCTCTAACTCTAGAGAAAGATGGGAGGCTTGGAGTAGCCCTCCAAGTCAGGGTGTACACAAATCAGCTGGGACATGGCTGATGGATTACACAGTGTTTGCTGGGAGCTGGGAAGGGAACAAAGATCAGAAAGAAAACAAGAGCATGGTTGGGACAGGTGGCTGGTACAGTCTGAGCTGCAGAGGCTCCTTCCTTCAGCTCCAGCTCCTCTACCCCACTTTCTGCCTAGAGTCACATGGAACAGCTGTTTCAATCCACTTTGTGGCTTCCCTTAGCTCTTGCCCCTTGTTCTTACTGTTTTGTGGTTGTTTGTTTGTTTGTTTTTGTTTACTACAAGTTAGAGTTATCTGGGAAGAGGAACCTCAATTGAAAAAAATGCCTCTATCAGATTGCTTACAGGGATTTGGTTTTGGCTTTGTCACATAACCTATGTTCAAATAAAAGAGGGGACTGGGAGGAAAAAAGCAGGCTGAAGGGGCAAACATCAGTAAGGAAATGTCATGCCTTCTGCTCCCCACCAGTCCATTCAGGCAACTCTGCAGCAATAGGAAACAGCCAAGGCACCTTTTAACACTCAAGATGCAGGTGGTGTATTGCGTCTGTTTATGTAACTCCAGCTAAAGTTTTCTTCAGTGTTAAATACACAGACATTTTTATACATCTTAATATAGTCCAAGAGTATACTGCAGTGGCCAGTGGCCATCTTAACATGGGAAGGTGCTTCTGGCTCATGTGACTTAGGTGGACTACCACAGCCATGCCCTTTAACATGATGCACTTCACTCTCTGTGCTTGCCATTTTACTTACTGAAGTCAAACTGAAGTCTTCATGGATGCTTCCAAACAAATCAGGAGACGAAACATCACCAGAAAGACTAAATGCAGAAGAGGCAAAACAACAGTCACAATTAAAACTGACACAAAACTAATGACTCCAAATGTTTTGATGAAAATGGCTGTATAACTCTCGGTAGATTTTCTTTGTACTTAATTATTACTATCATAAAAAAAAAAGCACTAAGGACTATTTTTTATTCTGAGCCATATAAAACTTATTTGGGGGCATTCTCAATACTCAACTGACTGCCTTATGTTTAAAAATAAACTTCTAAATGCCAAAAAAATCAAATAATACTCATATAACTAAAATGTTTTTTCCTATCAGAATTTCCAGGGAAAGATTTGAAACCCACTTTCAGATTTGAAACCTACTTAAGCTAAGAAATTAGTTTATAACTAACTCAAAAGCAATCAAAAACATAATAAGATTTAAGGGGAGAACAGCCTAACTAACCCATTAATTAATTACCAATTTAATAGAATCATAAGTAACATCTTAACAGAATTTTTCATTAACTTGATTGACTTGAATTCGTATGTAAGTCTAACATGATAAAATAGCAAATAATAACCTAAAATAGATATAAAATAAAAAGATACCAATCTGGAAAGAGTTGAAATATAAACAAATGGTAATTAAAGTAGCACTAACTGATATAAAGTATATTTGAATAAACACAGCAGAAGAAAAAGTTCAGAAATGCCTGCAATACTCCTTAGAATCCAGTAATGTATGAAACAGGAATTTTAACAAAGTAACAAGAAAAGATTGATTTAATCAATGAAATCAAGGCTGTGAATAGTAACACAGTATTCTGTTGGGCTGAGTCTCATACAAAAAGTCAAGTCAAAGAAGACCTGGAAAAGGGGAACAAGTTCAGGTAGGGGAGGGGGAGGACAAGAGAGAAGCCTAGGGGGCTTCCAATCAGGAGCATTCAGGGGCTAGGTGAAGGCCCCTGGCACAAATATAGCAGAGGTCTGCCTGGTCAGGCCTCAGTGGGAGAAGATGTGCTTAATCTTCATGAGACTTGAGGGCCCAGGGAAGGGGGAGGTCTGTGGAAGGGGGGTACCCTCTCAGAGGCAAGTGGGGAGGAGGAATGTGATGAGGAACTGTGGAAGTGGGGACTGAGTAGGGGACAATGACTAGAATGTAAAGAAAAAAATAAAGAAAACAAAGACCTATAAGCATTAAAAATGTGGAATTGGGGAGTGTGGGTTCAGTGCTTGTGCCGGATTATAAGGAGCAGAATCAAATCTCTAGCCCCATGTGAATACCAGGTAGGTATACCTCACCTGACCGTTAAGCACCTGACTGGTGGGCATGAGCTGGCTCGACAAGCTTGGTCAGCGAGCTCTGGGTTCAAGCGAAAGACCAACCCTGCCTCAATATGGCAGAGGCATATCTGAGAAGAACACCCATCATCTACTTCTGTCCCCAAAGTGCCTACAGGCTTACACACACACACACACACACACACACACACACACACACACACACACACACGCATGCAAGCACACCAGGCATGAGCACATATATATATATAAATTAAAAAAAAATGAATTTGGTCACTGAAGGTGACAGTTTTATATATTGAAGAGCAAAAGTTAATTATCAGAAAACAGAAAAATTCTCAAATTGCTAAATATATTCACTTTAGTCTGATACTATGTTTTTTTCTTATGAATTTTACAATTTATTTTTAACTGTTTTACTTTTTAATATGTGTGACTTATATTGGAAGGAAAATTACTCTGAGCTATGCTTGACACAAATGAAATAAAGATAAATAAAACAGCTATGCCAAAGTTATATTCCTGAAACCAACCAACCAGAGGTGATATAGCAAGCTTCTTTAGCTGATATGATGTTAAAGCAGGAGCCTTAGGTGCACAGGAGTTCTACATGCCAAGCGTCATCCAGCAAGACAGCACACAGGAGATTCACAAACCAAGTGTCCACCAGACAACAGCATGCCATAAAAAGGAGGACAACAACACTGTGTTGATGCAACAGTGTTGGGAGAGAACTACAAGTGTCTTTCAAGAGTTAGGAGGACTCAGAAGGCTGGGGAGCATAGAGACGGAGGCAGCGAAGCATATAATAAGTTCACGGCAACTGAGGCTTCCTGTGAGACCGAACCTCAGTATGGAATGTCTGCATTCCCTAAATGCACCAATGATATCAAGTCCATCTTCACTTACTGAGTAGTATCTATGTCTGCATCAGGCTTGGTGCTCAGTTGTTCCAAGCAGTATATAAAAACCTGGATAAAAATAGCAAGTTTCAGTGATACAAATTTTCAGGTATCAATCTATTTGAACATTAAAACAATTTTAAATAAATTAAAGCAGAAGTGTCTGGGGGAGAGGTGTGTCTAATAAGAATGTGGTTATGTGTGCGTGTGCGTAGGTGAGTACATATGTTACATATGTTGTGGTAGAAATATACACCTCAACAATGTCTAACTATAGAACTGACAAAATATTAATAGCACCTTGCTTGAATCATTAGTATGTTCATGAATATATTTTAGGAGAAAGTCATTTTTGTCTTTTCTTTACTCACACAAATGTTCAACTTTACTTATGTACCTACAAAGCACTGGTTCCAGTCAAACTACTTTACAACTCTAGATGAATTACAAGCAATTGATTTTCATTTAATTTACTCTGCAATCTAAAGAAACTGAATACAAAGTACCATAAAGACACAGGCAGGAGAACACAACAGAAATGACACACACAAGTACTGCTAAACAACTACTATATTAATCTTCACTTGTAGCCCATCTTACTCTAAACTCTCATGTATACAGAGGAGACTATGAAAGAACCCATATTTCATAGTGATGTAAACAAGGTGAGCGACAAATCAATGCATGGCTTCGGAGCCTATGTCTCTGTTGCACTTACCTGCATGATACTGATGCACAGCCGGCAAACCTCCTCCTGTGTTTTAGGCTGTTGAAAGACCTATAAGAAGGATTCAGATTTAAAAAAAAAGTTTTGATTTTGCTGAGAAAACAAAACATTTTACTTGACAAGTTAAACCTAAAAGCTAAAACACAGAAAACCACACTGGCTTTCGGTGGCTGTCTACCTATGGTGGTACTGAACCCCAGCTGGCTGCCAATACCCAAGTCAGTAATTCCATCAGTCCACAAGGACCCTGGCCTGCCTGCTCTTAACTGCTCAGCCTGCCCTGGAACCTGAACTCAACATGTCTATGCAGGTCACTAAATGAGTGCAGTTAGTAAGAGAGAACACCGCTGACGCCACTGCTACTCCCAGGCAGGTATTTCTTAAGCTCTTATAAAGCAGGTGGAAGGGAACAGAAACTCACGCTGACTTCTCCAGGTTTGCAATCGACAACACCCTTCAATGACTGCAGGGAGTGAACGATACTCTGTTCAAACTGACATGGCTGGAGGGAAAAAAAAGAACAATATCTTCAAACACAGACAGCACTGGCTAAGTAGATGTATTTATTTATGGAGCTGGATATGCCGAAAGGACAAGTCCCCGGATGGACAGAAAAGAACAAAAGTACAATCTGACCAAAAGCCTATGCTCACTGACAAGGAGCGTTTGCTAAGGCATTTGCTCACACTTGAGGACTACACTGCATGTATATTAGTCATGAGCTCAATTTTCTAGGCAGGTTACCCCTTGTCCTGTTACAACAACCATCTAGAGGAGGTATAAGATCCTTAAGGTCAATTATGTCATGGTACACATTTTCTACATAGACTAAGTCAAAAAAAACCCAAAACCCTCACAAATACATCTAAAGAAAGACACCCCAAGGCCTTTCTCTAGTCAAAGTCCCTGAGAACAGGAGGAGAGCTATGGGTATAGCACAGGTGGGGATAGGAAACCACAGGAACCTAGGGCCACAAGGAAGGACAGTGAATTGCCAGCATGGCTTCCATGAAGGGAGAAGCTGTCTGCAGGGGTCGGGGTAGGCTTTGGTAACTGTTGAAGGCATGCATTTACAGAATAATCTTACTCTGTCCCTTCCAGAGGCTCAGTGTGCACATGCATAGTGGGTTAAAGTGTGCAGAGCTGGGATGCAGACTTGTCTGCACCCCCCTTTCCTCTTGAGAAAGTTCTGTGATGAAGAGCAACAAGGGCTATCAAGCCCACCAGGCCAGCTTCCCTCTTCACCCGCATTTGACTAGAGGATGTCTCAGCCGACTCCAGAGGCTCCACTTCAGTTGTTTGTTCACATGACCCACTGGGTTTAGTTCTTTTTAACCCTGTGCATTTTATAAACAGACTAGGACCATGTTTCCCTAATATTCAGTCTAGTCATTTTCCAGGGTTCCTCTACAATATCCAGTCTACCCAGCAGAACTCTGCTCTATGGGGCAGGCCATAGGAGACTGTGCATTCTGATTGGTTGATCAGGAAGGAGCTAAAGCAAACATCTGCTTTGTGCTAAAGGACTGAGTGTTGGTCAGCTTTTTGTTTTTAATGAAATTTTGAGAAAGTTTTTAACTTTCTAAACCGAACATACGACTTTTTGTTTTCCTTTGCACAAAACTAATATGGGACAGATACATACATAGGCATTAAGCTGATGTCTAGCTTCCTACACCTATTGTATCATGCTTAATATCCACTCATTCTCTTTTAGCATACTCTTTAACCTTGCTATGATTAATAAATAGGTGCCTGAATGAGATTTTAAAATATAGTAAGAAATAATTCAAAGTAATTAGCATGGTGGCCCCAGTTACTACAAGCATTAATGTAACAAATAAAATCTGTTGTCCAAAATTTTGTAGTGAACAGTATGCTATAGCACACAGAATCACATTTACTTCTAAGCCCACACTATAAAGGCGTATCCTGCTCCTTCTATATTAAGGGGGAATAAGGCCAAACAGATCCTGATCTTCCCTAGGACTGGTTCTGACTCTCAGTGGACTGCAGTACACTAGCCTCTATGGCAGTACCATTCAGAAGAGTGGCATGTGCTAGGAGAATAAGCCACACAGGAAATGTGAGATAGTCCAGGAACTAGTTTGACAGCTTAAGAAGAACATTTAATACAACTCATTTAATACAGCATCTCTTTGTTGGCTAGCTTTAATAGTCCCCTTGATACAGTAGAAAGTGATCTGAGATCAGATCAACAGCTTCCTAGATCTACCAACCTGTGGATGTCTGTAGAGGGTTGTCTTAACTGATACAGGAGGGACACCGCCCACTGCGGGCAGCACCATCCTAGACAAGCTGTTCCAAACTACACAAGAAAGCTAGTGGGAATAAAAGTCTGCTTCCAATCATCAAGAACCTTTTCCACGGTTCCTACTTTACTTCACAGGATGTGAAGTGAGTTCCTTGACTAAAGGCAATATTGTATGGAACAGTCTGGAGTCCTTTCCCTGACTTCCCTCAAGGACGGACTGTGGCCTGGACCTGTAAGCAAAAAAAAAAAAAAAATCCCTTTCTTTCCCTCAGCTACTTTTGGTTAGAGTATTTTAACACAGCAACAAAAATGAAACTAGGATATTTAAACAACTTCAACGTATAATCAATATAAAAGTATTTTATAGTCTTATATATATCTCAGAGTGATGAGCTAAATATTATATATACCTCTATATATAGAATAACTGATTTATTAAAAAGAATGGACTTTCCCAGCTCATCTCTTGCATGACATTGGAAGTAGGCATGTCTTTTCTAAGTGTGGAGTACACTTGAATCCATTTACTTGACCTGGAGTAAAGCATTGACCTTCAGAGGACAACCAGCTACAGCTTCCAAAGTCAGTCTACCTGGAGTCTATGCAGGGTGCCAGGGAAAGATGATGCTGTATGGTCTCTTGCCCCTGGCTTACCAATGGCTTAAAACTTGTGGGGCAAAGTCACTCTATTCTTGGCAGAAACTGGAAGTTCCACCCCCCACAATTTATTTTCTCTCCCTTGCAAAGGAGGACATGAAGGACACTGGCAGAAGCCACGTAGGCTGCTGTGCAGCGTTGTTCTTGGGGTACGGGGATACCTTCTAGCCAGCAGCCTCTTAAGACAGTGGCTATGGCAGCTCAGAGATTGCTTTATTTTCTTCCTGACAGGAGTGACCCACCAGGAGAGCCACACAGAGACCTGAGCAGAGAGTCACAAAGGCAGACAGTGACCCTGGCTGGCCGCATGACGAGCTGTCTGGCCAGTGTGAGGGGAAAAGGTAACCCCTGTCCTGTGTCCTCGGTTTCAGTGACTCAGTCCCCATCAGACTGTTAGGAGCACCCCTCAAACAGGCAAGAGAACATGAAAAATTATAAGATGTATTTTCAAAAGGTCTTGAAATTTGAACCCCCCCCTTGGACAGAGGATGCTTTTAGACCAGACATATCAGCTTGTGCTTCTTGTCTTGCTTGGTTTTTAGCTTTGGGGACAGAAACATCATTCTTCTGTCCCCAACACTGATTTTCTGAAGCCCTTAAGTTGCTAAGAGGTGTGGAAATTTGCACGATCTAATAAAAAAGCAATGCAGACTGAAGAAGTGCTACAGGCCACGCGCCTCTGAATGAAGCCACCGCTTTCACTCAGATGCTTGTGGTCAGCAGCAAGGAAAACTGACTCCGGGAAAGGATACTTTAAGGTTACTTTATAATTTCTAGAAACTGGAGTAGAGTATAAAACACGTATGATCCTTACTAACATAAAAACATGTATTCTATATAATAAACACTAATGACTAATAAAAAAGAATTCCAACTTACTAGGGAAGTCAGTCCTTCATTATCAACAATCCAATCTTCTTTTTCAGCTAATCTCTTTATTTCTACATGGAAAACAAGGACACAAATACTTTCTAGTATAATTATCTCACCGAACTTCAACAGAGACAAAAACATCTAAAGGTTTGTAGCTTTTAATATTTTACATATGTTTGTGCAATACACTCCCAGGAGAAAAGCTACTCACAACAGTGATTACTTACTCCGTACTCTTTGCAGCAGTGCTAGACATGTGCAAAAGGAGCCCTCCAGGATTTCTGCTCTGAGTAGCTTAGAGTCAGTGTTGAGCCCTCCCTCTGGTTCCTGAATGGCGGCTACCTCTCACTTGGAGTGGTGTCTACCTAAACTTTCCGCAGGGCAGGCTTGCTTAGGTGGAGGCAGGAGGAATGTTTAGCCTCTTACCTGCATTCCATTCTCTCTCCTGTGACACATGTTTAACTTCCAATTCTATAGTGCAAGGGCCTCCCCACTTAGGATCCTGGTGGCAGATGATACTAGCCTATGCTGTTTATATCAATGTTCTTGTTTTAAACAGTTAATACTTTAAAGGTCACTTATAAAAAATAACTTTTGGAGGATGTAGTGGTGTGAAAGAAAATGCCCTCCCTAGGCTCAGAGAGAGTGGTACAAGGAGATGTGGCCTTGTTAGAGTAGCTGTGGTTCTGTTTTAGGAAGTGGGTTACTGGGTACCAGCTTTGAGGTCTCATAAGCTCAAGCTAAGCCTAGCAGCTCAGTTCACCTCCTGCTGCCTACAGATCAAGATGTAGAAATCTCGGCTTCTTCTCCAGCACCATGTCTACCTGCATGCTGCCATGTTTCCCACAATGATGATAATGGACTAAATCTCTGAACTGTAAGCCAGACACAATGAAATGTTTTCCTTTATAAGAGGTGCTGTGGTCACAGTGTTTCTTCATAGCAAGAACACCCTAACTAAGACAGTGGTTCTATATAGAAAGTTCTGAAAATATAAAGAAAAGCATGCATAATTTCTAATATTCATAGAAACACTGCTAACGGTGTTCTGATTTTATGTGACTTCCAATATCAACTTAGAAAATATCCACATGTTTTTAAACTGAGACCATATTTTACATAAATTTCTATATCCAGAAGTTTCTATTTAAAATTTATTATAAAGGTATTCTTATATTCTTAGTTTCAAGTACATCTACCTTTATTTCTGCAATGCCTTAAATCTTAAATTGTTTTGAAAAGATACTTTAAAAAAATGAAAAAAATTCTATTCTACAGCCATAAATGAATAAATAGGTGTAAATTTCTCTAACATCATTTTCAAGGCTTTGGGATCTGGAGAGAAGCCAGCTCAGGCAACTCTGTCCAGTAAATCTAAGGTACCTTCAGCCGTGTGCTGCAACGCCACCATTATGCAACGTATTCGGAGATCCAAAATCAGGTCCTGGATAATCTGTAACATGTCATTGGGAATCTCCAGGGCGGTCAGTGATTCATATGTTAGCCTGGCAAACAGATAAAACACAAGTGAGAGAACGGGGATCTGAGCAGCCCTGCCTTGCCTGGACCTCACGGAGCTTAGGAGTGACAGCAGGAGCACAGCAGGGACAGTACAGGGTCTCTGCAGCAGATGGGTGCACATACAGTATAACACTCTCATCCAGCACATACACCAGGCATGCTTAAGAACTGCTTGGCAGCCGGGCATGGTAGTGCACACCTTTAATCCCAGCACTTGGGAGGCAGAGGCAGGCGGATTTCTGAGTTTGAGGCCAGCCTGGTCTACAAAGTGAGTTCCAGGACAGCCAGAGCTATACAGAGAAACCCTGTCTCAAAAATCCAAAAAAAAAAAAGAACTGCTTGGCTAGATTATAAGTGAGAAATAGGAGCCTCAGGACAGAGAGACAGAAGATAAATTCCTCACTGACATGTTAAGCAGCATATCTTACTCTGGGGTGTTGACTGTTTTAAAAATCACTCTGCTTGTGGACGTTGTACATCGTGGTGCGCACTAGGCTCCGCACCACGATGTACAACGTCCACAAGCAGACTTTCTCTAGCTCCTCCATTGGGGGCCCTGTGTTCCATCCAATAGCTGACTGTGAGCATCCACTTCTGTGTTTGCCAGGCACTGGCATAGCCTCACAAGAGGCCGCTATATCAGGGTCCCTTCAGCAGAATCTTGCTGGGTTTGGTGGCTGATGATGGGATGGATTCCCAAATGGGGTAGTCTCTGGATAGTCCATCCTTTCATCTTAGCTCTAAATTTTGTCTCTGTACCTATATCCTTTCAGGGGTATTTTGTTCCTTATTCTAAGGAGGAATGAAGTATCCACATGATGGTCTTCCTTCCTGGTTTTCTTGTGTTTTGCAAAATGTATCTTGGGTATTCTAAGTTTCTGGGCTAATATCCGCTTATCAGTGAGTGCATATCTAGTGACTTCTTTTGTGATTGGGTTACCTCAGATAAGACAGTATCTTGACTGTAAAGTCTTCAATAACGCCGGGAGAGAGTGCTCTGAGAAGTCTTCATTCTCACCCTTCACTCACCTTGAAATCGTTTTGTCGCTGCCTTACATTCTTTGATCTTTCAATCTGGCCTGACTTCTCAGCAGTCTAAGAAGTTGAAAAAAAAATATATTAGTTCTCTTTTAGAAATAAATTTAAAAAGTTAAGAAATGCTTCAGCATCCATACATGAAGACATGAGACTTAACCTGATTAAATGAAATGCTAAGGCATAACCAGAAACAAAACCTTTCTTATTCCAAAAGAAGTGAGCCTTCGTCTTTCTAAGCTCTGGTACAAATCTAGGCACACACTCACGAATCAAGTTGAGACTACAACTTTTGTAGGTGAATTAGGTGTGCCATTTCCCATCAACACTCAACTTGCAACTGAACCACACAGTGCATCGTGCCCAGGACGGCACTCTGCCCATCACATGTCACTGTCTGGCAAAGCAACAAAGGGAGTGTCAACTCTGAGCTAACGGAGAGAACACAACATCTGTGCCAAAGGAAATTGGTAAATATTTATAATAAACACAAGCACTACATCTGTCCCTTTATTTTTATTTATAAATCATTGTCTTCATCACAGTGGATCTTAGGAGTGAATACATTCTATCATTCTAGAATTATTTATTTCTATTTACTCATAAAGTCTATGTTTTTCTTTACTTAATGTACAGGAGACTGATTTCATAATTAAGAGGAATCTATTCAATTGGACTTCTGCTAGTTTCTTACTAACAAATGTTCCGACAACCAAATACTACTATGTAAAAATGCCCTAATAGGACAAGTTTATGACCTTTTCAGATAAAGAAACAAAACAAAATTAAGCACTGTAGAACAAACTCTAATACTTCATTAACATAATACAAAGTGTATCTGCTAAGTTTAAATTTTTCAGGTACAGTTGACTTAGTGTAAAGACATGTCAAAGACCTTTCAAGTTAAGAGGAGACACATCATAAATAATTACAATATTCCCGAGAAGTCAATGTGAGAATATAAGTCATGCTTTCTATATGTGCACAGATAGCACACATGCTAGAGCTATGGATCTGGGCATCACTAACATGAATGAGTACAAGAAGGGTTAAGTTGCTATGCTGATTAAGAACCAGTATCAAACATATACATAGCACATACTCTTTAACTTACTTACATGACTTAAAGTTTCATGTTAAGCTGTGAAACTTTCATCATTCTTCTTTATAAAAGTATACTTTTGCTTTGAAACTTAAAAATGTAAATTAAAAGTTTATATCATAATCACTTAAAAAGCTAATTCCTGAGTTCACTGCCTTATGCCAGTCCAAATTCTTTGCACGAGATGGATCATCTCTTTTGTTTTTAACACACATGAGAAATAATTTTATATACTATTATATATGATACCAAAGTGTATTAAGTGTAGTAAGCAGGGAAATGGCAGGATTAGCCTGAATGTTGTAAGGATGAAGGCCACGTGCCCAGGTGAGATGCCACCACAGCACACAGTTCCTCTCTCCCTCCCAGACAAACCACAGAGCTCTACTGTTCTGCTTTCTGCTTTGTTCGGCTCACGGAGTGATACATAGCAGCCTTCTGAACGCTATCAATTGTCTGATCTTAGTTTGGGAAATATTTTTCTCTTCTATTACCTCCCATAATTTTGCCTTTAGTTTCAAATACTATCTCCCTTATGGGTATTTACAGCTCAAAACCTCTGATAATTATACAGGGATCTCAAATTACCTATTATCTCCTAAGTAATTCACAGGATCCTCTCATGCAGTACACTAAAAACCAGAAACCTGGTAGGTTTCCTTCAAGAAAGAGACTTTGTGAACAGTACCTGCTGAGCCAGAAGCCTGTCTCATCGCTGTATCTGAACACTTGCCTTGATTTCTCCCTATGATTCACCAGCAAGACCCGCACACTACTACCTCTGAATACAAACCAGACCCACTACTTTCTCCCCAACCCCACTGACAACACCTCTCTCACTCCTATTCTGCCTGCACACACAGACCTATGGTTTCCTCCCATGAGTCTCCAAAAGGCAGCTGACCACAGTGCCTCCAGTTTTACCCCAATCCACTGACACCCAAGCCTGCTAGGACCTGTGCTTGCCAGGGCTCTCCTTGGAACCTCCCTTTGGAAATATGTGTGTTGCGTGAGCTCCTTTGTCTATGTCTTGTATGCTAAGGCTCAGGTGAGAGATTATGTTCTGAGTCCCTCTTCCTACCATCCCATCATTGACCACTTTCATTAGAAGCCTAGCTTTGTTCCTTTGATAAACATTCACAGAATTAAGATGAGATTTTAAGAATTGACTTTTATTTGACGACTTCAAGAGGGGAAGATAGTGAAGTTTATCTCAGTCATTGTTTTATTTACATGGTACCTGCGTATTTATTTTAGGATGGATTTACACATGTACACTATGTGTGTGTACATGTATAGCATGTACGTGTGTGTGTGTGTGTGTGTGTGTGTGTGTGTACCTGGCACACTGTGGTTAGGATACTGTTCTGAACATGCTTTCAAAAACATCTCTACCTTCAATCTGTGCTGATCTAAATGCCTTCCAAAATCACCTAGATATCAAGCCTTGTTGTGACAGACTGGCCAGTCACCAGGGTAGAGCTGCTATGCTAAGCATATGCTTATGTTTGTGTGCTTATGCCATGCCATGTTATGCCACACTATTCTAAAAAGCCTGGTGGAGCTCTTTTCTGGATACCCAATGCCAATAAAATGGAGAGCAGATGGCTGAGAGTTTTGTGTGATAACAACAGTTTCTGATGGTTTTGATATTACAGACCTGAGCAACCCCAATATAGAACACAGAGGGTTCATAAGATCTGTCCTATTTAAAAGAATATCAAACTTTTTAAACTTTTAATAACATTTAAATGTGTTTTAAGCTCTGGAACTTTAAAAATGCTGATTCCTAATGTATAAGAATTATTTGATACTTTAAAATACACTACATTTGAAGCGAACTTACAGGTGAGACAGTATTATTAACCATTTCGTTAATTAAAGCCTCAGTTCTTTCCTGCACAATCAGACCAAAACCAGTTTGTGGTGAGCCCAACGGCAGATTTCACTGTTTTGATTCACATAGACCCAAATAGTTTAAAGAAGTGACTATTGTTTAAACTGTTAGAAGCTTATAACAAATGAGCTCTTAATAAGACAGTTTTATTTAGAAATAAAAGGACATTTAAAGTGAACAGTGTTCAAAGCTCTCTTATATCAATTATCTAGGGCCAGATCTCCTTCCTAT
This sequence comes from Mus pahari, assembly GCF_900095145.1. Lineage (NCBI taxonomy): Eukaryota > Metazoa > Chordata > Mammalia > Rodentia > Muridae > Mus > Mus pahari. The sequence goes on from NC_034605.1 coordinate 34,363,243, forward strand.
GTCCATTTAATGAACTTTCTTGTTTCACTCATATACTGGCTAAATGGGTACATTTTTTTTCTTTTTTTTTTTTTTAAAGATTTATTTATTTATTTTATGCATATGAACACACCACCATTGCTCTCTTCAGACATACCAGAAGAGGGCACCAGACCCCATTACACATGGTTGTGAGCCATCAAGTGGTTGTTTGGAATTGAACTCAGGACCTCTGGAAGAACAGTCAGTGCTCTTAACCTCTGAGCCATCTCTCCAACCCCCAAGTAGGTACATTTTCTAACCCTTCTGCTTTTTGCAACTTTCCAGTGGTGGCTTTTAAGCTTTTCAATAGAATAAATGCCCTAAAAACATGCAGAGTTTTTCCTATAACCAAATATATATGTATTTACTCTAACTATGTGGGATTTATAAAGAAGTATATTCTCTTTTAACTGAGATACCAAAGATCAAAAGCATTTGTCAATTTTATGACTCTACAAAGAAATGAAGCAAGTACTCTGTATTTGGGATTTGCCACCTATAAGAAATGATCCAGCCAGGTGGTGGTGGTGCACACTTAGGCAGGTGGATCTCTCTGAGTTAAAGGCCAGTCTGGTCTATACAGCACTACATGGAGAAATTCTGTCTTGAAGCCAACCAACCAACCAACCAACAAATGCAGTCAGGCAGGCAGGCAGGCTCAACGTGGCCAGGAAACAAACACTTGGGTGGAAATAATTAACATGGCACTTACAGCCCATTTTCTATGGGACGCGTATTTCATCTGCATTCATCCGCTTTGACATCTTTTGTTCTACTGTACAAGTTCATCAGGCTATTACTCCCCAATACTACTAAATCTTGTTCACACCTACATGTGCCAGGCCAGTGTTGTTTCAAATACAGCAATAATTCTAGTGGAGGATAGAACTGTAGGGGTCAAACTCTGTGTCTCCCACACTTCAGACTAGACACTACCACTGGGGTGCACACTAACTTGCAAACAGAGCTCCCACCGAGTATCGGTTGTTTCTTCTCAAGATCTACATATGAAGAGATCGCAATGCCACTTTTCACCAGCCCATAAAGTGATCAAAGTTCAAAGTGCATTTCCTCTGAGTGTACATAAGTGTTACCCCCGCATAATTGGGGACAGATGCACACTGTGACTAAGGTGTGTAGTAAATGTGAAAAACTGCAAGGAAGTGCTGTTCTTCACATACATAAGACCTACAGGACCAGCAGAGGCCAAGGTGGAGTGCAGAGGTCCAAAAGAACTATGGAAACGGCACTAGCCTCCCTGACACACCTGAATCCTAAGGCTGCTGAGTCTGCAGAGAGCAGAGGCTCAAGAAACCTGCTAGAGCCTGAGAAGGTCGCCTTTTACCTCACAGCAGCTGTGCCTGCTACCCACTCCCTAAGTTCTCTTTACTGTGAATGTTCCAGGACACTCCTGAATGTTCATGTCTTGAGGGTCTTGTTTTGGCTTGTGTATTGCTCAGTTAGGTCTTAGTGCTGCTGTTTAGTTTTTCTACTTAGCCTACTAAGGTGTTGTGGATTGCCCTATTCGCTATTAATTCCGTTCTCCTGTGAGTGGTTGTGAACAAGGAATGAGTCAGCACTCAGGTGATTTCCTGTAAAACTGCTTCCCACCTTAATTTGTAAAATAAAGGAGAACTGATGATTGGGCAGATAAAAGAGAAGGTGGAGCAGAAGGAGAGAGAGAAGGAGAAAATGGAAGAGGGAGAGGATGCAGAGGAGGAGGAGGAAGAAGAAGAAAAGCGGAGCAGAAGCACATGACCTGGAGAAACCACAAGTTCTAAGGGGTCTCATAGATGTGGTAGATAGTAGTATAGATCTGCCCAGTCTAGGCTCACAGCATGTATTCATAATAATTGAGTTGTGTTTTCACTGCCGGGGCATATGTGGGTTAGAGATTTGCCGCAACACTGAGGCATTCATTAGACTCTTCGGTCACATCTCACATAATTCAAACAAACATCCCTTTATCTTTCTTCTTTTTCTCATACTTACCCTTCTCATGTTTTTAGTGTTTACTGATTGTTCCGCTATGATCTGTGGATCCAGCTACCAATCCCCTTCCCCCAGCTACTTTACGCACTTCGATTTTTTAAAGTTGATCTAATTGTCAATTCTTATCCCTATCAACCCTACTTCTCTACCACTCCTAATCCTATTAACTAAAATCCAAGTCTACTCCATACCATGCTTGGTTATTTATCCTCCAGGAGCAACTGACGTCAAAGGTGTCACTGTTATTAATTGGCCAATATGACATTTGCACAGTGGTAATAGCAAGCAGATGTGGCTACTCTTCCAGTTAATAATATACTCAAGGAACAATATAGAGTTTACATCAGACTAAGGAATTATTTTCTAAACTACATACTCAATTCTACTATAACCAAGTCCCACTTGAACATTACAAATACTTCAATAGCTGATAAAATTAAATATACAAAGCAAAATACCACCAGGTGCATGAATCCCAATGGAGTAACAAAGAAATAGAAGAAGAAAAGATAATATATCACCTCCAAAAGTTATTAACCTTACAAAATGTCTTCTAGTGAAAGTTAAATGAAATCCCAGACAGAGAACTCAAAATAATGAATTCAGGTATGTTTTAAAAAAAAAAAAAATCACACAAGCAAATACCTGAAAAAAATCAATACAGAAAGCAAAGCACGGCACAAAGACAAAATTCAACAAAGAGAAAAGCTGCTTAAATGTTGAAAGAGAAACAAAAGTTATTAAGTTCAATTTAAAAAAATCTGCAGAGTCTTGGTAATAGAGTAAACCAGGGAAGGAGAGAAGAGAATATGTGGGTTGAGGGCAAAGTGGAGGAGCCTGAATAATTCAACGTGGACACGACAAGTAAGAAGAAGGCACTCATGGGCAACTGGATACACTCTTGACACTGAACTAAACCAACCTTAAAGATAATGGGCATAGAAGGAGGAAAATATGGTCCTAAAGGCATAGAAAACAACTCCCATAGTTAGAAAGAAATGCTACTCTGAACACAAGGAGGCATTAGAATACCAGATGAACATGACCAGGAAAAAAAACCTCAGCACATCAGATCATAATAAAAACACTAAAAATACAGAACTACTACAACAACAAAAAAGTATATTGAAAGCAACGAGAAAAACACCAGGTCATATGGGAAATCAGCCCATTAGAACAACAGTTAACTATTGGTTTGAAATCTTAAAAAGCCAAGATGGTTTAGATAACAACTGTCTACCAAGACTATAATATACAATAAAAGAACCTGTCATAACTGGCACTATGCTCTAGAGAAGATATTTGGAAGGATACTTGAGACCGAAGAAAAAATGAGTTCCTTGACAAGGCTACAGGAAGAAATAAACCACACTAAAACTACAGTTAAGTAAAGGAAGAAGGAAAGAAGCAAAACATTACAACACCAATAAAATGGCAGAAATCAGTACACATCTTCAATCAAAATTCAGAATGCTGATAGTCTCAATTCCCCGTCAAGAGGCACAAGTTAGTATATGGAATCAAAAGGCAAGGATCATCTATTTGTTGCCTCCAAGAAATGCATCTCCCTTCAAAAGATAGGTAGTTCCTTCAGATAAAGGAAGGAGACATGTAGTCCAAGCAAATGAACCTAGGAAACAAGCAGTTATCACTCAACTGATAGCCCCAATTTAGTATTGATTTTTGGTAATACATATCAGTTTTCTGAATTTTAGTGGTATCTGTTGCATTACCTTTAAAACAAACAAACAAACAAACAAACATACCAAAATTAAAGCAAGATGCAATAATTTAAAAGATCTATACCACACCATGAGGGTAACAACCAATGCTTCTTACACAATCCCATAAATAAAAAAGTAGATTACCACATTCTTTTAACCAACCCGATCTTATCCTGATAGTCAAACCAAACAAAGATAAAAGAAAAAAATTATAGATCCATTTCCCTGAGGAACAGAAAACCACAATCAATTCAAGGATACATTTAAAAGATTATTTAAAAGATTATTTATCATGAATAAGTTGGCTTTATTCCAAAAGCCTAAGATTATTAAATATGCATAAATCAACCAATGTTACAAATTACATAATAGTCTCAAGGACAGAAATCATATGGTCATCTTGATAGACCCAGAAAAGGCTTGACAAAATCCAGCATCTGTTTCTGTTAAAAGTCATAAAAATTCCAGCAACATTTTTCAATAGAAAAAGAAAACCTTAACATCCATATGGAAGTAAAAAAGTTCCCAGAGAGCCAAAGCCATCCTGGGCAAAAATAATACTGCTAGAGGTATTACCACACCTGATTTCAAACTATACTGCAGAGCCATAGCAATAAAAACAGCACCATATTGGTACAAAAAACAGATACATAGGCCAATGGAAAATAATAGATGACCGACCCAGACATAAACCTACATACCTATAGTCACTTGATTTTTGACAAAGATAACAAAATACACATTGGAGAAAGGATAGCATTTCAAAAAACAGCACTGAGAAAATTCAGTGTTTACAAGTAGATGAAACTAGATCTGTATATTAAAAATATATTCAGTAATGTTGACTCTGAAAGTGTAATGATTTATACAACACTCATTCAGAGACAGGGGCTGGATAACTTGTGTGACTACTAAATTCTTTCCACTGGGAAACTCAGATCTGAGCCCCAGGGCCGTGGCCTCCTTGTCCTTCATTGCTTGGTCATACATTAAACATCCACACCATTTTCCACGAGATTCTGAATCTTTAAACCAACTTCCTTGACCTCTCTTTAGATGTGCATCTCATTTAACCCTTAGAACCACTGTGGTACAAGAGAATCTTGTTATTCTATGTTTACAGATAAGAAAACAGTCTCAATCACACGACAAACTCAAGATCACGGGGATTTTTTTTTTTTTAATGAATCTTTAAAAATGTGAAAATGTCTAATTTTGGTGCGTGATGTTATTTGCTTGCCAGTTTAACAATAAAGTTGATTAATTTTTTTAAATATGCAAAAACTGGTAAAGGTATTAGACATCTAAGACTTTTAAAAAGAACCCCAAAACCTTAGTTTTAAGCCTAGAAATTCAGTGATCTGGAGTCCGAAGTGTATACATACCTCACTGAAAAGACTTCCATTAACATACGAAATCCAGAGTTTCCAGAAGTTAGGCAGGTGACTTAACACAAGCTTGGTTAATTTTTCAACAAATGCCACTCTGTGGGGAGTCTTGTACCTCCATGCTAAAGGGGAAAAGAATAAAACACTATAAATACATTTGTGCTGAATCGCAGGGATCCTGCCCCCACCACTTCCTTCTGATGAGGCGGGCACTTCTCGCAGCATTACACTGGCAGTGCCAGGCAGCAGGGAAGGGGAGAGCAGCTGCCAAGTCCTCAGAGGACAGTGATTCACCCTTGTCCTAAGGATTGCTAGTGTGGTGGTTTGAATATTCTTGGCCCATGGCAAGTGGCAATATTAGGAGGTGTGGCGTTGTTAGAGGAAGTGTGTCACTGTGGGTGTGGGCTTGGACGTCTCCTAGTGCTCAACTCCTCCCAGTATAGAAGAAAGCCTCCACCTAGCTGCCTGCAAAACACTTTCCCCCTGGGTGACTACACCAAAGAGATGCCCTGCCATACCAAAGGGACACTTGTTCACCAGGTTCAGAGCAGCTTTATTCATAACACCCAGAAACTGGAAACAACCTAGATGTCCCTCAACCAAAGAATGGATAGAGAAAATGTGGTATATCTACACAATGGTATACGATTCAGTTATTAAAAACAATGGCAATGTGAAATTGTCAGGCAAATGGATGGAACTAGAAAATATCATCCTGAGTAAGCTAATTCAGACCCAGAAACACTCGCATGGTTTGTACTCACTTTTAAGTGTACGGGACAACCATGCTATAATCTGCAGACCCAATGAAACTAAGTAATAAGGAGGGTCCAAGGGAAGATAGGTATTCCTAGGCAGGGTTGCCTTTCGGCTCAGTGTCTGAAACTTTTGTAGCACACATAATACCATAAGTTCTATCCTAAGCAGAGAAAGAGTCCAGGTAAACAGAAATAAAGAAAAAGACACAAAAAGTGTTGGCATTGCATTGCATTCCAGCGAGGGAGGGATGCAGCAGGCTTATTTTAAAAAGTCTCTCCCCCATTTGCCTGCTGATAAAGAGCTGTGAACAGGGTTTTGTTTTGTTTTGTTTTGTTTTTATAAAGAGCTGTGAACAAAGTTTTTTTTTATAATTCTTTGTCAAGTGCTTTTTTATATATGGAAGCAAACATAAATATGCTCTCTTCACTGTCAACGGTCCTAAAATTGCTGTATTTTTCACAGTTTGGCTCTCTGGACTTCTCATCACTGAGTTTCATATTCATACAGAGAGCATTTCTGCAGACTATTTCATTTGGGATTATTCAAATTAACCAGCTTTCACTAAATGAAATCCTACTCATTCAGCCCTTGGGCGATAAGAATAAATCCCACAAGAATCACTGGGTTAGAAAGTGCAGCTATAGGTAATGCTGAGAAGGACATCGTTGCATTCATGCAAAGGCTCCTGTCCACTCTCAGAGAACCATGAAAGCAGCAGCTTTTTTATATTCTCACCAACAAACAAGCCCCAAACCCAAGACCACACAGAACAAACCCTGGGCATTTGTGGGACTGAAGTATTACTGCCTTTTACAACTGCCACTGTAGGAACCAGACTGAGGACTTCATGTGCATGGAAACTTCCTTTTGCCAGCTTAGGGCCTCTGCATGGTAGGGCACATTAGCATTTCTAAACTGTGGGGGAAAGTTTAAAACTCATTTTCATAAGTAAAAGGTATAGTCCTTTATATCTAAGGGTGTTGTAAACTCACCTCTGACCTGATCAATGTGGACTGTTAGACTAACTGAGCAAGCTCTGCCTTCAGTTTCTAGAACAGACAAGTTCAACATAAAGCAAGTCTACCAAGAAGCATTTCATTGGACAGCAGGGCTATGTTCCCTAAAAGTAACTGATAACCTCTAACTACTTTGTACTAGCAGCAGACACCATGCTGCCTGGAATGCAGATGCCACAGCCAGCCTGATGCTAATGGAAAGGAGACAAGGGCATTGGATCCCCTAGAACTGGAGTTCCATACAGATGTGAACCATCACTTGGGCTCTGGGAACCAAGCACGTGCCTTCTGCAAGAGCGCCAAGGGCTCTTAACTACTGTGCACTCTCTCCAGCTCCCAAGTTAAACTCTTTACACTAAAGCACTGGAAGAACTACCTGACTGTAGCAGTCACAAGGCACTGTCTCGAGAGGAGTATTTCAAAGCACCATTACTCCACCCCTCAGCTCTCTGACCACTGCCACTACTCTGCATGGCTACTGTGGAACACTCACCAGAGCACATGCTTTCTTTGCTGGGAAATCCAAGAAAACAGTATGGACAGAACCCCGCCCCTCTGAAGCTGGCAGAGTTCTGAAGGGTCTCACTGTGCACTCTAGCCATGCATACAGGAATCCCTCAGATTCACACACT
>NC_034605.1:34371150-34387541 GCF_900095145.1 Mus pahari
TGTGCACTGTACCCATGCATATAGGAATCCCTCAGATTCACACATTTGCACTGTGCACTGTACCCATGCATATAGGAATCCCTCAGATTCACACACTTGCCACACACTAGTCTCAAAGCAGCTGATCATGAAAATGATCCTGACTTCTTGCTGACTAAAAAACAAAACATTATTTGAAAAACCACAACAGGAGCAGAAAGTAAATTTAGGTCCTTTCTTAAATCCAATAAGTATTAAAGCTGAAACCATTTTATGAGAAATCTACTGAAAAATTATTTTTTAAAAAATAGCAAACTGATTCCAAAAGCTGAGTTCAACAGATCTCTTATGGCAGATTAGTGGGTAACTAGGACAATAACTTTGTCCTAGTTCACGGCAATGGAGAAGACCGACACGGCTCTGGGCAGTGCTGTCAGACAGACACTATAGTGCTGGACGTGCCACAATTACTTACTGTTGCACAGTCATCCAGGTCCTTAGTACTTAACACACTGTTGCTTGGTCATCCAGGCCTGTGCAAAGTGGTGTGGTCCCAGGGCTTACCCCACGGAGCATGGGGGGAACATGAGAGCATTGTATTCTCTTTCATCTTTTTCTACCTGTCAATTTTCTTAAGTATGAAATGGAGCCTTTTCACTACATCCCTTCAAAGCATGTAAGTCTGAAGGAACACATGGAAGTAGGGGTGATAACTTACTGTCATCTCGGCCGGACTGAAAGCTGCTCCCCCTCTTCAGTGACGCTGTCTGACTGAGATGGCCCAATACGGAGGGGCGCACATCGTTATCTAGGTCGAGCATGGGGCTGTGCGGGCCTGGGTTACCTGGAAGAGAGATGGTATTTCTGTGTAGTTTAATCTAGAGTAGTGCTTCTTCACATCTCTTTCTTGCTCAACCATTTCACTCTTTTAAATAAAGAATGTAAGTAAAAATTTCCACAAATAGTTTTTGCTCTTCTATTTCTTGTGGTGCTGAGGATTTAGTGCAGGCCCTCACATACAAGTTCTGCCACCAAGTTACTTGTAGCCCTAAATAGGTTTACAAAGTCAGTTCTATTATATTACATGTGGATAACTCGACCTATCATTCTGGCTTAATACCAAGTTCTAAGAGACAACATGGTGGAATTAATGTGTAGTTTGAGAAAGCATGCAGCAAAATCAGGTGTGGCGACACTGCCCAAGTAGACAGTAAGAACTCAATGGCTACAAAACAAGAGCCATGCTTAACTAGAAACCCACAGTCTTGCAAGCCGTGCTTCTTGTTCCTCTGTACACATAAAGGCCACAGCTCACACATGCTTCTACCATTAATGATGCAACCACCACAGCTACTGCCTGGCCAGTGTTGCCCCAACTCAAACTGCTTTCCTCCTGCACTGTCTCCACCATCCCTGGGGATATGCTCCACTCTGCCAACTTCATGTTGTCCAGCAACAGCTTGTGCTGTTCACCTTTAAGCCAGCTCACTGTCTCCTCGGGGGAAAAAAAGAACTGAGTATTTTCTTTCTCGTCCCCACATCTGGACCTTCCACAGACGAGTCCCTCAAGATACAAGTGACTGATTTCAAGTTACTTACTAAAAACTGTTTATAGTTCAATTTTAAAAGCATATGGATATTTTCAAGTTCTAAAGAATATAACTGAGGTTGTTATTCAGAGAATACAGTGAGAAGGCTCAGGACCTTTTTTCATGAGTCCTTGTCACTGTGCATCACCAAACATGATATAGTACTGGCTGCATTCTACAGTGGGTTTTACAGAATGAAAGTTATATCACTTGGATAGCCCCCCTCCCTCCCTTCCTCCCTCCCGCCCGCCCGCCCTCCCTCAGTGGAATACAATTATTTGTGGACCCTGTTATGATGACTGTGCTAACTGCTGCTAAACTAGTCCCACTTTAAAACATACTACATATAAAACATACTACATATAAAACATACTACATATAAAACGTACTACATATAACATAAGACTTCTACAATCCAGAATGTAAAGTAAAGTAAGTGGTATATGATGTAAAGCTTAAAACTGCAAACCCTAAGGATGAGAGTTGATACTAATGGACTTGCAAGTCTCCTCTACACTGAGAGAGATTATGTTGGCTGGGTGAGGTGGGAAGGCACATGCTAAAGTAGGCAGTACTGATCTGATACTGGGTCCTACCTTGCACAGGAAGGAGCACGTTAGCTGAACACAAGGCCTCCTTGCTCTCTGCTTCCTGGCTGTGGATGGACTCTGCTGCCTGGACTTCACCACCATGACTAACTTTCAGTCCAACTGAGCAGGCGTAAAGCCTCTTCCCTGACGGCCGCCTCTGCAGTGTCTGTAACACTGACGGCAAAAGGAATTCAGACAGACAGGAGAAAGCTATCTGTAATTGATTTTTCCATATTAAATGGAAAATATGTGTGGAAGTTTTCATCATTTATGACATTTTATACACTGTAGTTTATGCAGTCTTCACTGTTACTAAATATAGAAGAAATTAATATCAAAACACTAATTTCCTGATGTACCAGAAAGATAAAGGGGCTTAAGCTTAGTAACATGTTAAAAAATATCTGAAGGTTCATAATATGTATAAATATGAATACTTAAAACATCACAAAATGCTTTTATTTTATGAATATATATTCCACATTATTTTCATGGGATCTAAGTCTATACATTTATGATTAAGTAGGAAAGATTTTCTAGCCTCATGAAAATACATTATCTACATTTCTACAAATATTGGAACTAGCACCGCTTAAGTGGATCCTCCAAAAATGTTTTTCTCCGTAACTGGCGCTTTGACTTTATGTTATATGGTTTGCTATTATTATTTGTAGTTTAAGAAGGCTTGAATTTTGAAACTTAAAGATTGGTTTATCATTTTCTTTAACAGTGATATTAATAATATGTACTGCTCTGTCAGAAAGCACCACATCAGTGCTCTGCTACCTGGCAATTAGCATTACCAGCAGGAACTCAGGCAGGTAGCTGAGACAGCATGTGCCCAGCAGGTAGGTCCAACTGCCACTTGAAATCATCTCTGTAAACATGTGAGAAGAATGACCAGAAGGTGGCGCTGCAGGGCTACATGTAAGAGTTTAAGCAACTGGTCTCAAAACTGTGGGTCTTGACCCCCTTGGCAACTAGCTCTCAAAAACATTTACATTATATTTCATAACAGTAGCAAAGTTACAGTTATAAAGTAGCAACAACAATAATTTTATGGTTGGGGTCACCACAACATGAGGAACTGTATTTAAAGGGTCACAGCACTAATTAGGAAGACTGGGAATCACTTTTTAGACCCTCCAGCTAAGTGGTGAACACTAACCTTGAGTTTCTCTTCCCAAGGTTTAGCCTCTTTCCTCTGACCGAAGGCCTCACAGTTACAGAATGCCAGGGGAGGTACGAGTTTAGGAGGAGATTCATTCAGACGTGTATTTTAAACAAACCATATATCACATATTATTACCATGTCAAAAATCAAAAGGCCTTGCAGATTCTGACATTCCTTTAAAGCTTCAATTATGTGGCTTGATACTTTTATTTCTCAAGATGATTACAGATAAGTTGTTTTGATAATGAGTACTTGTATAGGACAATGAAGAACAAGATAAATACCTTTTTTGTGTGTGTAAACTATAGAATCAGCATTAGACTTTGAAATTCTCTACAAAAGTCAACCTTTTCTTCATTTATTCTTTATGATATGATACAAGAAGCTTGAAAGAACCTGTTTATTACACAAAGCACATACAACTAGGATGGAAGAGACGATGGGTGGCGAAGTGCGTACTTGCTGCTCTTAGAGGACACCCGTGTTCAGTTCCCAGCACCCACACGGGGCCAGCTCTAGGGCGATTCTGTTCCTTCTTCGGTCTCCTGGACACTGGTACCCATGTGCACATACCCACATACAGACTCACATACACATACATAATTTAAAATAAAAATCATCTTTTTACAAAAAGCATATACAATTGAAGACCATCTTTTCACAAAAAGCATATATGACTGAAGATGGTGTCACTTTGTATATTTTCTTTGAGTGCTCCCTGGCCACTGGGAATCAGCTGAGGACACCGTTCTCCATCCCCACACATCTCAGGCTTTCGTGTTTGCATTGGCCTTTTCTGTAGGTGACAGAGAACAGCATTTGGCCCCATCCTTTTCAAACTAATATTAAGTTAACATGAATTTTAAGAAATCAATTGTTTTCTTAGACATAATATTTGTCAAAAAGCAAAACTTTTTAAGATTTTTGGTGAGTGGGACTTTGGGGAAGGCAGCTACTGGCAGCACTGGGGTAAGGCTGGCTCCACTGTACTTTTGCGGTACACCTGCAGCCCACGGAGAACTTGGAAAACTTGACTGTCAATTATGAGGCTACTGTATTTACTAAGTCCCCACATTAGGAACAGCAGTAGGGATCCATATGAAGAGAAAGCCCATGGCTCTCAGTAGCAGCTTACTATGTTGAAAATTGGAGCTACAAAGATGAATGCTTTCCAACTATGAAACCCTCCTAGCTGTAAAATTATTATTTTATGACTGGGAGGGAGTTTCAGTCTGAAGTTTTGCATCATTTATATGAAAAAAGTGGAAAGCATACATTTTGATTGGCAGCTGTTATTTGATTGAAGGTTCAACATGAACATGAACTACTCCAAGGTTCACGTTGAACATGAATTGCAACTATGCCTTGAATGAATGAATGAATGAATGATGAATGAATGAATGACTCATAAGATTGAAACCCCTTCACTATGGATCTGTGGAAGCGATCTGCTACATAACTACCAAGCAGAGATGACTGGAAAGCTCAAGCAGGCACAGAGTCCGGCAGCAGAGAGCTTCCCTCTGAAAGTCCATGCAGGACGGAGACAATACCACCACAGTTCTAGGAGTAAAGCTTCACGTCTAGCTGCATCCTTCAGTTTCCACATCTAGGATCAATTGATAATTTTACCACATGTCTAAGATCCTGTAAGATACTTACCATTAAACTCATACACAATCAAAAGTTGGTATCTTATTTTTCCAGTTAAATTTTCTATAACCTCAAGAAGCGACATTCTTTATATGTTTCTTCTAATGTGAAGTATGCAGAACAAATTAAAACAAACATTAAATTTGGAAATTATTTTTGAAAGAACATAAAACAGAACATAAATCTTGTTTTACTAAGAGAAAAACCAGTTGGAAGTTTGGTTTAGAAGTAGTAGATGTGTTCCTAGGGTCACTAAAGGCAGCCAGCCAGTCCTGGTCATGCCATCATTTGTCACCATTTGCTATAAATTTGAAACATTTCTGAATCCTACAAACTGTGGAATTTCTATTAGATAAAAGCACTTCCGCTTTTAATTGTTTCAGAAAGAGCTCTTGTGAAGCTCACAAACTTAACGTGTGAACCTGAAACAGTCAGCTTCAAATAGCAATAGGACTTTTAGGGGATTCTATAAAAAAGAAAGGAAACTTTAGCATGTGTCATGTATCTTGATTATCATGTATCACATTTTTAAAAGCAAGGATTTTCCTTTTTTAAATGCAAATATTTGTTAACCATTGTTTAGCAGGCTCTGTCCATAAAGCCTACAGCTGCGCAGCCAGGGGACACCTTCACTGTGTCTCCATGCCTCCCATAGCAAGTTTCTCACAGTCTACAATAGTGGGGAGGAGGGGCACAGGGGGACACTGATCCACGGCCCCAGACTCAGGAGGGCAGCCTACTTCCTCGCCACCCTTAAACACCTTTGAACACACTTTCCTGTGCACAGCAGGTCCTTGTCCTGCTCTGCAGCCCGACCACCCACTGTTGCTTGTTGACCAAACATGCAGGCCCAGGAGCCTCCAGGCAGAGGCAGGATAGGATTCCGTTCAAGCACAACACAGAGGAATTTCAATGCCAAGGCTGGGGTGGGGGTGGGTGTATCAAGGCAGAATTACAAATTCCTCACGAATTAGACCTGTGTCAACAGATAAAAATGCTCTTTGATCTTCGGATTCTATATATTAGAAGCTCCAACAGAGCGGTTTCCTCAATTTCAAGGGAATAATTTAATCCAAATTAACCCAAAGGACTTAGTCACCACGCAGTTTGCCTCACTCACATTTGAGCTTCCTGCCTGGGTTCTAGGCCACATTTCTGGTGTGTACTTCAACATCAAAACAACAGTTTAAAAAAGGAAATAAATTTTGAATACAAAATTAAAGATGTGAACTTTCAAGACGCTAGAATAGCCAACTGGCCAGTGAAATACTTTGTGATAAAGTAGGTATAGGAATAACCAAAAAGGGTAACCTCTGCTTTTGAGGAAAACTTTCTATATTATGCAAGTCAAAGAATTATAAAAATCAGATAATGCAGAATAAAACTACTCGCAAATGTCCCCGTTTTACAGTTACCTTGTCCATGTTCTAAGTCGAGTGTACCCGACATTTAGTGCTAACCCTTCATTTCTATTAGGAAGAAAGGACAGGGTTAGTTAGGCACCACGTGGAAGTGGCTCTCACTGCAAGAAGGCTTCAAGCTGTACAGTAAGCCACAGAGAATCAGCTGCAGGGGGCAACCCAAAGAAGAGCTCCTTTGACAAAGCATTGGAGATCTATCTGTGTAAAACAAAAGGGTGAACAGCTCTCCTAATGAGAGAACAAGATCCAGTTCTTCCCTGTGGCACACAGAACAGTTCTTACTCCACTGTGCAGACCTGAAACACCATTGAAAAGGCACACCTAAGTCATAAAGTCTTAGCCACCTTTTAAAAAGTGCCTAAGTTACTGGTGCCAATTATTGGTCTTTATTTTTCTTTGAAAGGTAAAATTCTCATTCTGCTCATTAGTCTTTTGTCAACTTGACACAGTCAAAACGTTATCTGGGGAAGAAGAACTTCGACTGAGACAACGCCTCCATCACACTGGCCTGCAGGAACTCTGTGGGACGTTTCCTCGATTCATGGTTCACATGGGAGGGCCTGGGAGGGCTGCCACCCCTGGCAGATGGGCTTGGCTTGTAGAAGAAACTAAGCTGAGCAAGACAGTAAACAGCATTCCTCCAGGGCTTCTGCTTTCGTTCTGCCTCCATAGTTCCCGACTGCCCCTGCTGAGTTCCCGCCTGACTTCTCAAAGATGGACTATAATTCATCAGCTGAAATGAAGCCTTCCTTCTACCTGCAATCAGCTTTGGTCAGTGTTTTATCACAGCAAAAGTAAACTAAAATCGTCATCAAATTATATATATGTATTTCAAAATCTACAATCTATCGTGTTTTTAAAAACTGTCAATTTGTATTCTGGCAAATACAAGTGTTATATACACTTATGCCACTTTCAGACATAGGAACAATTTCTAATGTGGGCACTCTGAATACAATTCATGATGTTCTTTCTTCCTGCTTCTGAAAACACAAACAAACCACACACACACACACACACACACACACACAGTAGAAGCCCTTGCCCTCCCTTGGCTGGGGAGAAGAATGCTGCTTTGAGCTCAGCACTTGTTCTGTGCTTCCCTCTCCCACATCCACTTTATCCTGTGCATCCCTGTAGAGCTCCCAGACTTAAAACAGGTACCAAATCCTGCCAAACATTCCCTCTTCTAAAGCCAATTTAAAACACACTGTTATTACAGCATGTGAAAGAACAACTGTCCAGGTGAAGGACTCCCTCCAAGGAGTCTGCAACTAGACACTGCCACACTGCCCAGGGGTTATGTGCCCAATACAAGAGGACTTAGCTGTAGGAAAAAGATGCAGATCAACCTGAATCGACCTGCACTTGCTATAGTATTGTCTTCTCTTTCCTTTTCCTTCTAAGTGCTATCATTCAGGGCATGCTATGGCAAACACTGAGATTCACTCACTCAGTCTCAGTGTTTCAATCTCCAGGAAATGAACTCCATAATGAACCCTTCCTAATGTACAAACCACACTATAACTTTAAAGTAAAAGTTATAATTTTTAAAAAATATTTAATATGTGAATAACTTATGTTTACTGTCTTAACTATGGAAATATTTTTTTGTAATTCTAAAGAAAATTGAGTGAAGCCAACAGTTTCCTAATGAGGAGTGCAATTTACTCTAATACATGGAAACTACCCTACTCTTCCATTAGGAAAACATCAGAACTGTATTAGCAACCTATTTATTCAAAATGCTTATGGAGAAAATGTGTACATAAAGATAATTGCTATAGTTTAGATAAATATCAATAAAAGCATAGCTTATTTATTATATAGTATAAAATGTAACCAAACTGTAGATACTTACTACTGAATGAACTTCAGCTGAAAATGAAACCCTCTGTATCTTAAAGTTTTTGGCCAAATATCTTTAGTTTTATCAGTGAGTATTTAACAATCTACTAGATTTTTAAAATCATTAAAAAATTGTATTTTGTTGGCTGGTTGGTTTACAGTGAATCAAACCCAGGGGATTGAGCATGTAGAGCTGTGAGCCACTTTGAGCAGCTCACTGCCTGCAGCCCACTCACCACTGTGAACACTGAGAAAAGGCCAGTCAGGTGTGACATGTCCCCTCCAAGTCTTCAAAGACAACCTGAGCCATGTGCAAATGTTTCTTCCTTCTGTTGTGTGTCTATTTTTAAGAACTCATTGCTTACATAAGTTTGGCTCCTCTTCTAAATGCCCCTCACTGAGCTCTGATTCTAGGAAGTCCTTGTGGAAGCCCTAACTAGAGCACAGATCCAAAGATGCCAGAGCGAGCTGACGGCCTTTCCCCCAGTTTACCAGACAGCCAGCTGCTCTGAGAATTAAACTCAAGCCATTTTAGGAACAAAGAAGACACCTTTGAAAGCCACCTTTCAAAGTCCTGTTTGAGAATCCCAGCAGGGGGTTAACCAAAGGCTTTTCCTGCCAGGAAACCTTAAGACATACTCTAATTTTGGACCTATTTCATAGGAATTCCTAGAGACCAATCCTCAGGCGGTGGAAAAAGTTTAACTTGTACAATGGTTCAGAAGAGTATTGAGTGCTGTGCACTCAGGGCACCAGAAGCTGAGTGGCATGGTCACTCAGTTCAGGCTGAAAAGAACACAGTACTCAAATTCTGCATCTGTATTTAAATCTTCAAAATCAGGTCTTATAACGTACATAAATCATGAAATTTTAAAAAACTAAAAATACTTATGTTTTTCCAACATAAAACACTGCTTTTCTCTCCTGACACTTTTCCTCAGTGTAAAAAATTCCCAAAGGTCATATCTGAGTTTCAGGGTCAGGACCCAGGGACCAGGGAGGGAATCTGGGAATGCCAGCTCTCTGAGGAAGGTAGTGAGCCCTCCCATTGAATCATTTCATGAGCAGCATCTGCCAGGGTTACTGTACACTAATATTGTAACAGCTGAAGTCCAAAGGAGGCCCTACCAGTCCTTGATACAGATCACATGTAGAAAGGCCAGTTTTTGTTTGCTTGTTTGTTTTCTTAAAAGACACCAAGAATTCTTTCCCTGCTTTTAATATTTATAGCCTATCCATTTTTAAACTGGGTTTTATTTCACAAACTGTCTCAGATCTTAGCCACTGTTTTGTCTAGGTTTAAACAACTGCATTCATTTCTCTTCCCCAGAGTTAGTAGTCTAAGTGCAGTGACTAGAATGGAAAGTCTTCAGATCCACTGTTTTTAGATTGAAAGGACAGCCAGCTTTCATTGTGAGACAAGGTCCTGAGACTACCCTCTGAGCACCACGGCACCTTGACAACAGAGTTCTAGATGAAATGCAGGCATCATCATGTCAGAGCACACATACCACCTCTAAACAGCATCTGACAGCTGGAATATTAGTCACTTTCTCACATGCAGGACCTACAACAGACAGCTACAATCAAGACCACCAAGCTTGCGCCAGGCAGTCTGGCACTCTATTTCTGAACACAGGGGTCGGTCAAATCAAGACACAAGCACCATCAGGTAAGGCTGATGGCAATGACGCTTTCCATCCCTGCCACCCCGGAGTCTTGAAGCTCTAGAGGGAAAGCTAGAGGTATCCTGCTCAGATGCAACCATAATTTCTGGGCGCCTTCTAGCAGTCACCTTCATCTTCTCAGTGTCAACTCAGATCATGTTCTTAAGCTGAGGATAACAGTTCAATGGATTACTACTTAGTACCATACAACCTTTCCTTAATAAAATCCACCTATGACAGAAAATGAGCATCAAAAAACACAGAAAGTAGACTTGACTCATCTAGCCTGGGAAGTTTCAGGACAGATCTTCCTAAGTAGCCCAGGACTAACTTGCCTTGCTGGCAGAGAAACCCCAGTCTGATGGAATACTTGCCACAACAGAGCAGCACAGGCACATGTGGACTGGTATGTTGTGATTCACAGGCCTGGAGAGAACAGGATGGTGCAACCAGAAAAGTATCTGGACAGGCCCTCCTTCCCATCTTCAGTGTGTACTGAGAAGGTACATCTGCCAGTCAGTTGTTCCTGTGACACCTCCTCACAAAGGAAATCCAACATGTCACATTAGGAACGGATGACTGATGGAGGACCCACATACTTAGTAGATCTTCTTCCACTATGCCTTATGTTGTAACACTTAAGAAAATTGTGAGTGTCTGCTACAAGTTCATCAACAACTATAGATTACATGAAAGAACAACTGTGTATTCCCTGTAAACTTATACTTAAAGCATATGTTTTAGCTGAAGACTGTCCCTTGCACACAGACCTGTACACCATCATTATACTGCCTGTAAAACTGTGTGTGTTAAAGGGGGAGCAAATCCAATGGCATAAACTCATATCATGCTGACATGAAAACATCCTTCTGCAAAAAGGGTCAAAGCAAATGCATTTCCCCTAGTAATGGCTCTTTTGAGCTAGGAGACAAACTGCATGTGTATTGGGCACATCTGCAAGCAAACAATGACAGTGTTGAGCACCATCTACCATGTCTCCAGAAACCCTCCTTGTCTTCCTGCTACCAGGCTAGGTACTCCTGCAATATGACTTCATACGAGTTTGCATTCTGCACTTCCCAACCTTTTCACAATTACTATCAAACATGCACTTATGGCCTTTGAAAAGACTGTATGTTCCATAGACCCAAAGCTCCAGGAGGTCTGCTCAGCACTGGCTTGTGACTCTAGCACAACAGCCAGACACTGGGGATGCAGCCTGTATGCACAGCCTGTACTCAGGGTTTCAGAACCCAGCAGACAGAGCCAGTCTTCAACCTGTGGGCTGCATGAGCCACAGGACAGCCACAAATACAGCCTAGCACATTACAATAAATTTACCTAAAACTAGATTCTGAGGACTTTTTTTTTCCCTTTATTGTTTTGGCTGTCTGTTGGGTGGGCTGGTTTGTTTGTTTTGTAAACTTTAAGCTTGAAAACTTGAACTTTGTAGACCACAATTTTCTGACACAATGTCAAAAGGCTGGACATGCCTTTAAGAGGCTAGTCAATGACAGATGTTAAAACCAGCCCACGATTCTGATGGTCAGTCAACAGAACAGAGCAGACTCAAAAATGACTGGCTGACACGTGTATGTAAAAGGACTCGTAAGATTTCCAAAAATGTTCCATATCATATACTGTCATCTTCCCTTGCAACAAATACAAGACAATTATTGACAATTAAGATTGTGGCATCAGTTCATAACACATGGGGTTTCCAAAGTATCAAACTCAGAAACAGAATTGGAACTGAAAAACCACATACACTAAAGACAGCTCACTCATGACAAATATACTACAAACAAAGGCTCTCTTCCCAGCTACCACTCCGTGGGGCTGCAATGCTGACCTCTTGTTTGTTTATTCCTATTCCTGGGACCTGGCTGCTGTCTCTGTTCCCTTCCCGGGTGTCTAAGGCACCGTAGCTGCTCTCACCAAGGATACCAGCACCATCCTTGCTCTCAACCCATGACGCCTTTGTTCTTCTCTCTTAATTTTAAAACCAGGAACACTCATTTTTGGTTTTTTGAAACCATGTTGTCATGTGGCCAGGCTGTCCCTGTGACCACCTCTTCACTGTTGCCATTCCAGGCTTCTCTTCTCCCAGTCACTTAGTGAAGCCCCTCCAGATTCTGTTCTTGGTTTTCTTTTTTGTTTTTTCCATCTTCATGAATAAATGCATGAATAGCAAGGGACAGTCTGGGTACAAACAAGCTCCAAGTCTATGAATCTTTAACTCCAAACTACCACCTCTTGGATGGATCTGTATTCTTTCATGACAGACAATTCCAAACTCACCTGTCACATGCAAGTTAGGGGCAAACTCTGTTTCCTAGTTCTCAATAGTCCACCACGGTGGTGAACTATTCCAGGCAGTTATTCCTGCCCTAGTCCTCCCGGCCATGCTACTGCCTAAGCAGCCCTGACTCCACCCCTGTACTGGCATCACTCTCCTGCTCTAGGATCCCTCCTTGTTCATTCTCCACATGGAATGCAAAGATATGCTGCTTCCCTGCTTGGACAACTGCATATTTCTGCTCTCTGGACAACCTTCCAACTCCTCCAAGCAGCTAACAAGGTCCATTACTTCACCGTTTTACTATAGCCTGAACTCTTGTAGCTTTCATCACAGGTTCATTCCAGCCACAGAGAACGCAAGGCTGCCTCTGGCTCCCTGATGTTCTTTCTAGAATAGGTTTTCCTCAAGTCCAGATCCCACAACATCCCTTCCCTGACCCTCAAAGCCTGGATCACAACTTGCTCCTATGAGCTACCATGCCACTCAGAACTTCTCTTGTCTTAGGAAGTGGCATATTATGCAGCATGGTCAGTTACCTGTCACCTCCTTCACCATGCTGGAAGCACGTACAAGTCAGACCCTTGGGACTGCACTACAACTGAAGCACAGTCACTAATATGTTTTTTGCTGAGTGACAGAATTAAACAAAGAAAAGTCAATAAACATGCACATAAACATAGCTTTAATTTCTTTTTTTAAAACTTACCCCAGAGTCCTAGACAGCAGTTCCTTACTTGAGCTAGAGCTTAGCTGGTAGCTACTTCTGATTCTTAGGTAATATGGAGCCTCTGTAAGCTATCCTCTCAAACTGACTATGTAAAATACTCTTCTCAGTTAACTTCCTTGAAAATCGTTGTTTCTTTTCATTACTTGTCTGTCTCAACATTTTAATTGTCTAGCTGCATGTTTAAGATGTTTCCTTTCCTCTGCTAGTAGCTCCAGGAAACAGAGCCTGCATCTCTTTCGCTCACCATTGTCTATCTAGCACTTGGTATTTGCCTGACTCACAAGTGACTCTGGATATGTCTGATGAAGAGTGGAACTTATCAAGGGCTGATACAGTGTCTACAGAATCATGTCCACCTCTTGTAAAATTAACTCTTCTATAAAATAAGGTTTTGTCAATAGCACTAGTCAACAACATCCACAGATTTCTGAAAAAGTGCTGTCTCTTTTACTTTTAGCACTTGCTTTGGTACTGTGAGGTAGAGTACTGAACAGTAGGGCAGAGGGCTGACGACAATGAAGACAGGTACCAAGATCAGGAAAATCTCATCTTCATCCCCTTAACTACTAAGCACTAACAAGCAAGTAAGCTGGAAGAGAATCTCTTGCCTTTTAGGCTTTTCATGTGGCCCTCTTTGCAGTCTTGCATGAGCTTGAGGGTCCACTTGTGCTGAGCTCCGATACACTGCCAAGCAGGGTCACCTGGTGCATGGAGGTCGGAGAGATACCTGGGAAGGCAAAGCACAGGCTCTGTTATAACAGCAAAGGCTAAAACTTAACAAACTAGTAAAGCACTTGCCAATATTTGTCTTTAATACTTAGTTTATACTGAAATATACTACATTGTTTCCATCAATAGTAAATGACAAAGCTGTTGGGTTTTTATCCTTTTTAAAACTTTATGTGAATGTATGTTTTGCCTTCATTATGTAAGTATACCATGTGAGTTCCTGGTGCTTGTGGAGGTCAGAAGATGGTACTGGATTTCCTGAAACTGGCGTTACAGGCAGTTCTGAGCTGCCATGTGGGTACTAGAATTGAACCTAGGTCCTTTAGAAGAGCAGCTGTAGGGTTTTAATTTACCTCTTTGCCTAATAATCAACAAAAAAGACAAACTGATTCACCAAAGGCCAAAGGTTGTAAGGATTTGGTAAGAACACTTCTTTACAGTTAAACTTATTTTTATTTTATTTAAAGAAAAACATGACAGAAAAAAATCAAAGGGGTGGATAGAGTGAAAAGAAAAGAGGAGGGGACAAAGACAGAGAGATGAAGAGAGTGGGGAAGAAGAAAACAGCTGACCAATAGTGATCAGAAGAATTCTACCTCGCATTTACCAATCACATTTGGTATACTGGTATTTGGTATACTCCTACAGATGCAAAAGTCCCAAACCACATTACAGTAAGCATTAACCACAACCGTGCAATGCAAAACTCTTCAACCTAACCTTGGGGCCGGGTTTCTTTTTTGTTTGAGGAAGAGGGAGAAACTAACTTTATATTTATAAACAGTCACTTCTCTCAAGTTTATTTCTATTATTCAAGAGTCATTTCATTAAACCTAGGTGGGAGCCAGCAGAGGAAACTGGGTGAATTTCCCCGCCCCCAATCTCTTCTGGTATAAAATATGGCCACTGGATGGCAATGTGACACTATTCTACAATGACTTAAGTATGAGGCCACTAAGATTTAAGGTTTCTTTGACAGCATGCACTTACCTCTAGGGGGTAAATTAATTTACAACGGAGAAACTATTTCTCTATAAAATGTAAAGCAAATGGATGCTTTCTTAACTTTCAACAGTTCTTAAAATATTTAAAGTTTTCTTTGTACAAGAAATACTTAAATCCATGTAGACAATTTAAATATATTTCAATCAAAAATTTTCTGTCAAACATTACTCATTTGGTCCTTCGCCCTTATATAATACACACATATCAAGTCTAGAAGTATGTTCAAATGAACTTACTACACTAAAATACTTTATAACCCTCAGCTATCATTTGCCTTCAGGTTAAAAATTTGTGGTCTAGGAAAATGTTCATTGATGGTTACAAGCTGTGACCTTAGCCGTGTCCTAATCACTGTGGGGCATACCCACATTTCTTCAGTAGTGGGTACTCATTACTCAGACATCTCAATTAGCAGCTAATTAGAGGAGAAACAAATCCATTTTGTAAAAAGTTCACAACAAACAAGATGTTGAATAGAAACCTGACATGCATTAGGAAAGCGCCAGGCAACCCTGACCTTCAGGAGCTAATAGCTTAGAGACCTGACTCCCCAGAGAGTAGAACTCTGCCTGCTCAGCACTATGATGGCTGTCTGCCCTCTCTGTGACTGTCCATAAGCTGCAAACAGCTATGTTTATGTGCTGAAAGGTGGAAAGCCAACTTTAAAAAAAAAGGGGGGGGGGATTTTACCCATATAAAGAAGGTACCTATAAACCTTCCTCATTTATAAGAGCACTACCCTCAGAAGAAAACCACATTCCAACAAATTACATTTAGCTTAGTATGAGGAATTCAATGCAAACAAAGTTCTCCAAATCCACTCTGATTTCTTCCTCTCCCAAGAGCTTTTCTCTTTTATTATTTGGGATATAAATACAGCAAATGGTAGCTTATGCCTTTCCTTCCCGAGAACATACTTTCTGTTCTTTCCTACTAAGAGTAATCTATTGCAACATCTCCCTATATGGCTGCTTTGCATCTGGATACTTCAGAACTAACACTTTGCTTCAGCCCCAGGTGGCCAGCTACAGCGCAGCACAGCAATACTCTCACAGGAGAGGTCTCCTCCTCCTTGTGAAGCCCCCCAACCCCCCAGGGCAGCAGGCAGTGTGTCACTAGGGTTCCTTTGCAGCAGCCCAGCAGACTTGCTTTGTATGTTCTGAAATTGTACAGCTCTTTAGCTCATACATTATGTCCCTAAAAGTTTTAGTAACCCGTACCATCTTAATATGAAATTGAAGAAGCTTAGAAACATTTTATGTAGAATGATGAAGTTACTGTCTCAGAAAATCTAGAAAATGTTTCGGTTGCAAAGGACAATGTTAGTTCTAGACTTCAATAAGTTTTTTTCTTTTTAGTACCAAGCTTAAAACCAGCAGTTTCATTAAAAGAATCTTTGCTCAGTGATACGAGTTACTGCTTTTCTTTGTAAATGATATACTAGAGAACATTTTGAAAAAGGCTTTTTGGAAAGGCAGGGAGGTGGAGTAAAGGAAATCCTGATGAGCATAGATTCAGGCTTAGAATTTGAGGAGGAACATTTTCAGGGAAACTCTGGGCTCAAGTCTCAGGAAAACAAAACAAAGGAAATCTAAAAGCATTTTCAGTCACCCTCCTTGGGCTTCTCAAGGGCTCCAGGAGTAGGGACATAGTGGTAGAGAGAGAGAGAGAGAGAGAGAGAGAGAGAGAGAGAGAGAGAGAGAGAGA
>NC_034605.1:34387664-34398225 GCF_900095145.1 Mus pahari
GAGAGAGAGAGAGAGAGAGAGAGAGAGAGAGAGAGAGAGAGAGAGAGAGAGAGAAAGAGAAAACACATGCTGAGCACTGCTTCTTGCTAAGCTCCAGGAAGAGGCTGCCTGCAGTTCTGCCCAGGAGAGCAGGCAGCACAACCGCGGTGAATTATCACTCCTACTGTGCATGGCACAGTGGATCTGACACACAGCTGTGCACAGGCTGTCTCTGGCTTTACTTGGTGCCCACAGGACCTATTGCCATAGATGTTAAAGTCAAACAGACTTGACCTGGTTCTGAGCTTATTTTTTAAACCACTAATGGCTAGAAATGTAATTTTAAAAGTTAATCATCAGATTACTCAGTGCCTTCTCAGATTTGTGCCCACAAGTTTAATGTATTTCTGAAAGTAAATTTAGCTCACGCACACGGGAGGAGCAAGCTAACCTTCTAACACAGAAGCAGCAAAGCTTCTTCAAGGCGCTTTGCTAACTCACACGGAGTTTATTTCCACTTTAAATTGTGCAGTTTTGCAAGTCAGCGAAGTTCTTCAAATATAACATTTGCTCATAAAGGTAGAGGAAGAAAGGCAAGGGTGGGCTCTGGCACCAGATAAGCAGTTGTTGTGGCTGTGTGCTGGACCCTTTGACCAGAGAGGAGACACAGTTAGCACCTAGCCCAGTATGGGCACACAGTCTGCATTTGCTGGCAGCAGCAATCAGGTTCACTGTTCCCTGGTTCCACTGCTAAATCCTCTGTCCTACATCTGCTCCCACTGTTCCTATCCTACAAGATAATTTAGTGCAGATCCTTAGCCCCTCCAGGCCTACAGACAGTATTTTCTATATCCATAAGATGAACACAGGCAAATACACATGCATACATATATGAAGTCTAGCATCATTTTAGAGGTATTACAATTTTTAGTAAATTTCACTAATTAAGGAAGTCACTGAATTTGGGAAATAGCACTTTTACTCTGAACTCAGATAGCATAGCAGAAAATTAAGTCAGTATTTTTAAATCCCAGTTACAAAAATCTGATAACTTATGTTTCAACTCCAAATACAGTGTAAGCTATGTACAGCTGAACCTCCCGGCTTGCTCCTTATGTGCTCGGTACTGGGCTAACTCCCTAAGAGCACCATCTTCTCATCGGCCCTCAGACACAGCCATGCTGCTCGTTCCGTTCCCTCTGCAGATGAAGACACTGAAGAGCAGGACTCCAGAGCTGCCCTGGATGAAGGGCTCCCTCCTGCAGGGCTGCTGGTCCTCTTAGCTTCTCCACTACCCCGAGGCCCATCTCTCCTAACACTGCTGAGCATTTCTACATGTGCTGCCAACGGAAAACTCTTTCCATAATTACTTCTCTCAAGGATCACTAAGGCATGTAAGTCAGACATATTTTCAAGGGAAAACCTTACATATCCTTCACTGCTGTCAAGCATGGTACACGTCTCAGCTCTAACTTCCCACCTAGTGGAGTATGGCATTTGCAGGTGCAGCACCCAGTCCACCAGGGGAGTCAGGTGGTAACCATTACTGAGCAGGAAAAACAGGTCTGAGCAATGAGACTGCTTTTCCTTTTACCAACCTGGCAGGCTGTCTTTCCTTCAAAGGGTGGTGGCGGGGTTGAGGGGTGAGGTGTCTCTATAACTGCTTCCAATGTATTTATATTCGAGGAATAGTCTTGTCCTATACCAAATATCCCTAAATTTCTATTGTCTTCCCTTTTACCATTTCATCAGTACTTTGATTTCCCCAAATTAGGTTTGTGGGTTTCACACTACATCTCTACATATATGCAATCTATCAGAATCCTTGCACATGGTTTACCTTATGTAACGCTTCTGGTCATGTAAGGTTGACGGAGTCTCGAGCAATTTCTTTAGAAGTAACTCTCTTAGATCTTCAATTCCTGCTTCTACTTCAGCATAATCTATTTTTAAAAGATGCAAGATTTACAGAACTGAATTCAAAATCAAGGTTCAGAAAGCAGAATTCTGGTTGCTTTTTGACTGAGAAGAGACACAAGGGACCTTTGTGGAGGGATCAAAACACACATCTCAAGTGTATAGGAAGGCATGAGCATTCGTCAGAATTCAGTGACCTGTAACATGTAAGGTCTGTGCATTTCACTGCATGTAAATTTCACCGCAGTAAAGAAATAAATTCTGCTTTCTGAAACCTTATGGATTTCATTCTTTTAAATTTAGTAAGACCTATGGTATTTCTCCTAGTTAATAAGTTTTTAACCGTAAGCATTTAAGCTTTTATTTTCTGTAAACCTGGTATAGAACAATTTTTTAAAAGTACTGAGTTTGCTTTAGAGTGAGAGTAGAACTCATAAATACACTGTTTTAGCCTCAGAGGGGAGACTGAAATACAGATTTCCATGTCTGTGAAATCTTGCCATTGCTTCTCTCTAGTATGAAAGTTTTTAAATGCACTGTGATTAAAAAATAGCAAAGCATCTGAGGCTAGCCCTCGCCACGGACGCTCATTCCCATCACACAGCAGTAAGAAAACGCGTGAGCTTAGTTTGCACTAATTGTTTTACATTTTAAAGAAAGAACCATATAAACAAGATCTAAGATGCAAGTAGCACTCTGTAGAACATATACTCCACATTCCTCCTGCAAAAGGAAAAGACAGGTCTAAGAGTAATAAATAAATCTTACATTTCTTGAAAACTTGCACCTCCGTTTTCCCAAAGAGCGATTTGGCTTTTTCATAATCATTAATAACTACATCATAATCCCCCTTGAAAATAAGAAACAAGTTGTGAGATCATTAGGAAAGAACAATGAGCACATGGTTAATATAAAATATCTTATTTTATATTATCTTATATATTTTGACCACATCTTTAAGATCAGCAACATCTATAACTGCACACATACATAGGCTGTACCTTTTGAATATTCCGTTTAATATTGAGAGGAAGGTTGAAGAGAAATTTAAATCGCTGAAGTACGTTGAGTGCGTTCCTAGTGGAATCTGCCTTGTCTTTCCGACCTAACACTTCTTGGAACAAAGTGTCAGCAGTGTTACTTGCTCCTGTTGTAAACAGAGAAAGGAAGATGGGTGACAATGACCTGAGTCTGAGCACTAAAAGCAAACGGTAATGTTACACTGCACTGAAATTCAGTAGACTTTTAAAAAGTTTGATAAAATAAAATTTCTAATTTTTAAAGTTTTTCATATGTTAAGAATGGTATCTAATTAAAAGCAACATTTACTAAATAAGCTCAAATAATTTTTTCCAATATACATCTATACTTATTTTAAAATCTTCTAAATTTTATAACAACTCTGGATATTTAAAGAACACACACAAGCCACTTAAATTCTATTAATTCTGTATCACACTACAGTTAATAAATGGGATATGGAAAACTGTCTTCATAAAAATGTTTTTTAAAAAAACATTAAAGCTAACCCTACTTCTTGACAAAATTATCCCTCTATGTTGTAAGCACAGAAAATTATATAAACCTTAAAATGACAAAATCTTAACACAGCATCATTACTGTTTCTTAAATCAGCTAAATCTTGTAAAATCATGTATGACCAGGATATTTCGTATGATTCTTTCCTTTAAAAAGTACAAATTATACATATCACTTTAAATGAATGCTGTTTTTCTAAGGCAAAATTTGCTATATACGAAAATAGTTTAAATTTTGCAACATGTGAATTAATTTTAATTAGCTACAAGGAATAAAGAGAGCAAGAATAAACTGCTTTCAGCTGTCTGACCTGCTTGTAAAAAGTTTCTACATTATCTGGTCTAGTGACTATTCTTTAAGCAAAGATGAAAAACGCACCTCGCCTCACTGGGTGGCTTGCACACCACAGCCACACTGTGGGTGGCCTGATCCTGTTAAAAGTCGTCTTTGTAACATGATTGTTTTATCTAAATAATGTTTAAATTCTGTTGAAATTTTAAAGGCCTGATATAAAAACTTCGTTTGGTCAAGAGAGCTGTTTTTCCCACATGCTATTTAATGTGGATACTAAACCTCTATTGTGGGATGAGAAGTACATTTCCTTCTTGCCACCAAGCCACGTAATGAAGGCTTGAGTGAGTACTGAAATCTGATTAGAATTTTAAAACTTTCTGCAGAAAAAACAATCTTAAAGCATTTGCTTATCATTTTAAAAGTATAAACATAATGAGTTTAAGCTTTGTAACTTAAATTTGACATGGAACAGAATCTTTTCTGTTTATTTATTTATTTACATGTAAAGTTTGGGTCTCACACCAGCAATTCCTTTTTCTATGCAATGAAAGGATTCAGAGCAAAGAGTCTGAATTCAAATTATTCTCATCATTTTAAAGTAATAAAAAAATTCCAGCCAACAATTTGAACTCTAAAAATATGAAAACAAGAACAGGTAGAAAATATACTACTCTTGAATAAAATACATATATTTTCTATAGATAATTTTATAAGAAGAAATTTAAACTGAAATTAAAATTTATGCCAAAATTTGTGAACTGAGAACCTGAATTTATACAAGGTTGAAAATTATATAGACAACTTTCACTAGTAAACTATGATTTTTCTGTGATTTGTACTGCATTTACAATAAAAATATGGTTCATAATTCTGACATTATGAAAGATATTAAATGATAAAATGTTTCAGAGCAATGTAACTAAGATCTATCTACACATCATATATAGTCACCGGCAGTCACAAAATGCTTTGAGTATCTCCTTCGACTGCAAGGAGACAAGAGCACTGTGCACAGGAATGGGGGTCCTCATCACATGTGGGGCTAATGGTATGGACAAAGGCATCAGCTGGATGTCCACTAAGCCATCCCACCAAAACCCTCCATGTGTGTTAATCCACATACACCTTGCTCCTCCCTCACACCAAGAATGCCCAATTTTAAGGCAACTGATATGATTTTCGGTGTCCACTGAGTGAACACAGAATAAATGTACATGGATTAGATGGCCATGCATGCATGCTTTGCCCTCAGACGCCCGGTTTAACAGAAGCTGATGCTAGGTCTCAAATATTCTTTCTCCTTGTCTGAGAATGGCTTCCTCAGCAGTTCATTTGGATAATGACTATCACTGTCTCACACATGGGCCTCAGGAACTAACTAACTGCAAAGCCCTTATGACACCACAGTGAGCCCACAGAGCAGTGAAATGTGTCCTAGGGTAACAAGGGAAGAAGCTGCTGTCACACTATACACTAATCCATTACACTCATACCTGTCTCTTACAGACACCTAGAAGATCCACTTTTGTCATTCTAATGGTATCTTATAAATTCAGGCATGTTTATTTAGAGTAGACATTATGCTGCCTCCTATTTCAAGGTGACAGCACTAGTCTCTTTCTTTGTAAGGACAACTTGAGAAGGGAATTTACAGAAGTGAGGTGTGTGTGTGTGTGTTGTACCTCAAAGGAATATAGCGCTGGAACAACACAGGATGTTTCCCAACCATCACACAGTTTGTCCCAGGGAAAGACAAGGTTTTGAAAACAGGAAAGCAAATGTGAAAGTTGCTGGAGAATTAAAGTACCTCAAAAAATGCACACTGGTACTTGGCAAAGGCAGGGCCTCCAAAAGACTAACCCTTCTCTGAGGGCCTCTGTTTCGACAGGCGCCAGCATGACTAGCTAGTTCTTTCTGTAACTGGGTGACAGCACACAGTGCCTGAGACAGTGTGCATTAGTTACTCACACAACCATGTCACATCCTGGAGCCCTACAGATCCACATGGTATGCACATAAACACATGCTAGAGAGCTGAAGCTGTTGGCTCTCATGAACCAATCTGTTGCGACACAAGTTTGGGAAAAGCTAAAATTAGGGTTGGCTCATCTTTTTCTTTTCTGAATGCAATCTACTAAATATTTACCAAATAATCAATTAGTAGAACTCAGTTTTTTTCTCATACTTGATTCTGATAGCACATGCACACACACACACACACACACACACACACACACACACACACTTACTTAGAAGAATAGGTTTCCCACTAGAGTTTAAGACCTTTCCCAATATAGGTTTCAGACCAACTTTACAGCACCAGGCATGAACCTAAAGATCACAGAGGTGTTAGTTACCCCCATGTTGTCACACTGCTACTGCACTGGTGCACATACTGTACCTGGCAGGTCAATTCAATAGCATGCTGGGTCCAACTCTGGGTAAGACTGTATTGATATAGTTTCTACCCAAAAAGCATGCAAAGCTCATTTGCTCAATTTAATACAAAAGGGATGTAGTGAAAGCCAGAAAGATACTTGGTGATCAACTCTCAGGAATTCTAGACTCAGGTTACACATAAACTCAACAGAATTTTCTCTATTCTCTCCTTGTGTCCTAAACTGGCTCTATTACCTGAGACTAGAAATGTAAATGTCTCACAAACCATTTTCCTTTTCAAATTACATATACGCAACCAATGTTTCAATACTCCCATGTTCATTTATGCCCTGCCATGGGCTCCTTGTCTACTTCAGTTATTGAGCTCACCACAACCGCTGCCCTTTATCTGGTCTCCTGTTGAATCGACAGTGACCCCACTAGCCTCCTCTTCTAAGCACTCCATCACACGGTTTCCTGACTGAGCCCCTTTAGGTGCTCACCATCTTCAAGACTAACTCTACTCTAAGGAGAACTCTGGTGGGCACAGCCTGCATTTACATCACCCCTGCTCACTAGCTTGCAGCTTGTCTCCTACCTAGAGCCACTGCCTCCCTTTCATGCTGCTGAGGCCCTGCAAGAGACACACCTGCATCCACCTACTGCACTGCCTACCTGCCAATCTCTGCTTATCTGTGTGGCTGTATCCTATGTCTCTTTTAAGACACAGAAATGGCTTGGGTAAATACTTGTTTGCGTAAAATTCAGAATATATTCATTTAAACAAAGTTTATGACTTGGTGCTTAGAGGCAAAAGCCCAACAAACCCCAAGACAAGGAATAACCGCAGGAGTGATAAACAAAACGAAGGGTTTTAAGTCCTGTTAAATCCAGAAACTTAGACGGAATGTCGAAGGAAAGCCCCCAGCAAAGGTAGCATTCTTTCTACAAAATATGTTCTTACTGACATCACTGGACCTATGAAAAATGGTTACCTAAGGCCCAGGGTGTTCACGGTCTACTCACGGGACTAAACTGAGCCATAAAAACAAAATTCACTTTGTTTCATAACCCTGCATTCATAAAATCTCTAAACATCTATGTGAGGTTGCTTCTTTTTTTAACCCTGCTTTAAAAGGGAACCATATATTCAAGGCTACCTTATGAACATTACTTCATATTACACATTGACTACATGTATGAAACATAACTTAAATTTAAAACATGTAATAGTTTTAATAATAGTACAAATGAATTTATCTGATGAATTTCTTCTGCTATTGGGGCAAGTACCTCGGAATGTCAGAAAAAGAACAAAAGGGGAAAAGGAGGAAACACAGAGTCTGTTGGGCCTACAACTTTTACAGAATGTTCTAGAGTATGTCCTTCTGGGGAAGGGCAAAGTGTAAATAACCAGACGTTGCCTGGGCATCTGCTGTGCAGGAGCTGAGGCTCTGCCCTGTGTGCTGGCAGATCTGATGATGGAGATGCCGCTGTCCACTCAGCAGTAACCCTGGCTGCTGTCTCAGTGCCAATTGGTTTCCAGGTAGCAAAGTACAGTTCTTGAGAAATGTCATGGTTTCTCGTAAGTAAAATGCAAGCAGATTCACTTCATTCTATTGTCCTTGAGGTTTTGTAAGTCATTACCATGCCCTTGCCCTGGGAAATCCCGCAGACCTGCACTGCACCTTGTTATAAAGACCATTAGCAGTCGTGAAGAGTAGGCAAACTTACTATTGAGGACATTCTCCAATTTCTGTGTCATGGATCCTTCTACTTTTTCAGTTCCATCTGCTTCTAGCTTTTGATGGATAGCTAGGAAAAAGCAAACAAACCTAGTTACAATGTGGGCCACTTTAATGGACAGAAAGATAAAAAGGCCTTTTAAAGCCATTGAAAAACAATTTTAAAAATTGTTCTATTATTTTTCACCATTCAAGAGGAACATACATATGCAATATTCTGGAAAAACACAGATGATAATATTTACATTTACACCTTAACATTATTCAAGTAGTATACAATAGACACACTTATCTGATCTTCAATTATAGCATTGAAAAAGAAAAGAGAAAGAGGGACTTCAGGCGCTGTGGGTCTTTAGCACATCTTCATGTGGCCATAGGAAATCACTCTTCCTCCTCAGCAAGATACAGGGTACTGCGATTTGGGTTCCACCAACCTCAAAAAACCTTAATTTCAGACCTGGACTATCACATGGGGAATACATATTAGTTCTCTTATATTCACAATAATTTCCTGGAGGTTCCATGGAAACATTTCAGAACACATACCAACACTGGGTAGAGAAAGTGTGTGTGTGTGTGTGTGTGTGTGTGTGTGTGTGCGCGTAGGCGGAGGTGGGGTAGGTGGGTGTTTACATTCCTTGACTCAATGATAAAGAATACTGGAGAATGAAGAGGGAAAGTTTAAAACAGCTCTCAGGCTTATTTTGGTAAGGAATTAAGACTATGATTTCAAATTTTAAAGCTGCGACAAAATAAAGCCAGCATAGCAAACCCTAGTTGAACTGTGACTGCGCATGAAGCGCTGCATTTCTGAGGTGCGTGTGTCATCCGCTGACAGTGATGTGCCTCCCAGTATTTATATCAGAACGATGAGAAAGAAGACTGTGGCAACACTCAAATAAACATGCTCAGAAGGTCACCAAGCCAAGCTTGGAATGTGAGCTCGGGCAGCCAGGTTCCAGTCCTTAAGGCCTCAGTCCATGCTGTTCATGCAGCACAGATCAGTAACTAACTCACACCACCTAGGCTTCTGTTTGCACGTCTGTAAAATGAGAGCAGTAAACTTACTGTGCCATTAGGGAACTGTATTCACTTTTAATAAAGAAGTTTCTCCTCACAACAGTGGCAGAAGAAGCCTGGGTTTCTCCTTTTTCACACAATTTGCTCAAGTGAAAACACAAATGCAACATGTTCCACTTTGTGGTCTTTCAGTGAACTAAACACCACTTTTGAATATTAATTAGGTACTCACTAACATTCACGTGGTGAATCTATTACAGCTTCTGCTTGGTTACCTACACAGGTGCCAGTTTATGCTTCACAAACAAACACGGCTAGTTCATGTAAATGTGGATGTGTCTATTTCTTTTACGAGACCTATATAACTCAATTTGATGTACTAGTCTTTTTAAAAAAAAAAAAACAACTCAGTAAGTTTTTAAAATTTAAATTCAGTGTTCAAATACTTTTGAATATGTTCTCAAGTCCAGAGAATGTTTATTTTTCTGTTCATTATAATTAGCCTTTAATCCAAATTTTGTTCTTTATACTACATTTTCCTGTAATGTTACCTCAATTTTGTTTTACATTCTAAAACACACAAAGTGTTCCTGTATTGAACTGAATCAACACATTCATAAAAGGAAAAACAAACGAACGGGGGAAGAACAATCACTACTTTTTTTTTTTTTTTTAAATTGTCTTTGCTGATTCAGAGTAAAGAAAATGTGAATCTTTACTGGCTCAAACTTAAATTACACAGTAGAAATGACCCAACATATTCCCACACATCAAAGCTTAAACTTGAATTCAACTTGTAAAGTTAAATGGAAGAGAATGTCCCTGCATCTAAGCATTAAAAGCTACACTAGGCAGACTGCTCCAGGGAAGCAGGTCTGCCTACAGCACATGTAACACTGCTGCAATGATGCTCTGACAAGCTTGGTTGCAAAAGCAGGGCTGGCCCTCTGCAGCTCACTGTCCTGAGCTCCTGGGCAGGCAGCACATGCTCCATAGCCTCACTGCAAATGTTATTCTCTAAGTGAAAACCAACAATACAGGAAACTGTGTGGCCACATTTTCTGATGCTGACATAAGCCATCACTGATCAGCAGGTCAAGACGGGGTGACCTGGTTCCCTGAGCTCAGTTTACAGCCCTTTCTGCTGACAGAGCAACTTCCTCCAACCCATCTCTACCACAGCAGAGCCACTGTCAAGCTGTCAGCCAAGCATGAGGTCTAAGAGACACTGGGATCTGATAAAAGCAATCCTATTTTCCAGAAAATTAAACCAAATAACCCAATGTCTGGTTCATTTGGCCTTTTATTTTCTCTGAAAACATTTTTAAATAGAAT
The DNA here is from genome assembly GCF_900095145.1 of Mus pahari. Classification (NCBI taxonomy): domain Eukaryota; kingdom Metazoa; phylum Chordata; class Mammalia; order Rodentia; family Muridae; genus Mus; species Mus pahari. Next base: position 34,397,876 of record NC_034605.1, read on the forward strand.
AACTCAATAAGCAACTGGGTACATGATCACAGGTTTGTTATTGTTTCTAATCTATTAAAAACTTAAATATGTGCGCTAGTTGAATAGAATAAGCTTAAAGGTAGGAAACAAAAAGGTATTATAAGAGCACTAGTCAAAAAAATTAGAAGTTCTAGGAAAGGGTCTGCTATTTCTTTTGAACTACATCATTGTCTCACTGTAAAACACACACTGAGTAAAATATGAAACTGCAACTTCAGTCAAAAAACTCAAAATGCCTAAGCATGCACTTACATAGATGTCAATGTTAAATAAGCCAGAGAGAGAGAGAGAGAGAGAGAGAGAGAGAGAGAGAGAGAGAGAGAGAGAGA
>NC_034605.1:34398310-34421193 GCF_900095145.1 Mus pahari
AGAGAGGAGAGAGAGGAGAGAGGAGAGAGGAGAGAGGAGAGAGGAGAGAAGAGAGAAGAGAGAAGAGAGAAGAGAGAAGAGAGAAGAAAGATTCTATAAAATGCATTGCTATGCAAGGCCATATTATATGCTCTAACCACTGTGCTTGCCTGCTAGCCTGTATGAGTAAGAACATTAAAGCCAGAGCAGAGACTATTTCCATAAACAACCACAGAGTAAAAATGTTACAGCCTTTATTCTGCAGTCATTATCTTCATCATTTTTTTTTCTTACAGCTACCCTTAAAAGCATGGCCAAGGTTAGTTCCAGATCTATATAGATAGGCTATAGCTTAGTCATGTTAATGTCCCAGACTCTGAAGGTTATACTTAATAAACGAGACATAGACAAGATGAAATATGTATTTTGCTAATTCAAATTCATTAAAATACCCACTAAACATTTGGTTTCTATTAAATATCATAGAAAACGTCTGTCGGTGCTACAGTTAGGTGCTGACCGTCCTCAAGGAGACTGCATTACATGTGGTGGGACTGGAAGGTGGGTCATTTGGGCATGCCCTTCAAGAGAAAACTACTGCTTTGGGCCCTGCCTCTGGTTCCTTTTTGCTTTCTGTTGAGTGTGTTCTGCCATATATTCCACCATGACAAGATGCCTCGTCAGAGGACCAAAGCAACAACCACCCCAAATCTAGGCAACTTAGAACAAAATCCCTGAAACCAAGAGCCAAAAGAAACCTTTTTCCTTGTAAGTCAATTATCACAAATATTTAGTTATAGTAACAGAGAGTAACAGAAAGCCAGCACAGTGGTTAAGTCATATGTCACATTTAAATTGGGCAAGTAACCTATGATTCCTTTTCTTCCCTAACTATACTGAAAATAAAAACTAATAAAAACAATCTCAGCTGCCACATAAAGCCAACAGGTAGGAATGACTCACTCAGGGAATTGAGTCCTAGCGCTCTGCCTACACTACATCATACATCAACAGGACATGCCAGACAGAAAATGCCAAAACCCCAGCTCAGCTTCAGGATTCCTGGAGTAGCTACAACGTGCAAACTGGTACTGAGTTGCTTGTGTATGAATTCTGCTTTGGTCTCTTTATGTAATGCCAAGAACATTCATTCAGTTTGGCCACAGCAAAACAGTCACAATATTGGGGTTGCCACCAAAAACAAGTGACCACTCAGATTTAAATGCATGAGCTCCAAGGGCATTCAGATAAACAGTAAAGGAACAGAGAAGTCGAACCAAAGGTGCTACTGAGCTCAGAAGGGCCTCTTACAACTGCTGCATAGTTTTCAAAGCCAACAAAAGTGGGAGAAAATAGCAAAGTGTAAGCCAGGGAAAGACGCCTGTTGCTAGAAATAACACAAGCTTGTCACGCTGGCATACAGCAGTATTTTATGAAAAAAAAATGAATGCAAAAAAAAGTCAAAGAGAATAAAGATTTCAAACTGCATATTTAGTTGAGATCAACTGAGAAAGTAGACTTGGGCTGGCTCTCAAACAGTCTAGACAATGGCAACCACCCATGGAGGATATCTAGAAGAGGACTGGGCTTTGGTTTTATCACTCTGCCCCTTTATCTATTCCTACAAACACAGGACATCAAAGACTAGCAGCATCAAAAACTGCTTCTGAGAACTGAAGGCATGGGTTGACACCCTCCAAAGTCTATCAAGCACAGAAATAAGCAAAGGGAAACAGGCATTTCAGTATGTTCTAGAAGGCATGTGCCTTCCTGTCTCTCACTTATGCCTTCCTCCTTTTTAATTCAAGGCTAAACAAATACATCTTTTAATCATTTTTCTGGACACGAACAGCTAATTTATATACAAATAAAAGAACCATGTTGGCTTACGATTCTTCTCAATAACATCACTGGAATCAATGTCTACAGGGATAATTGTCTTGCAGTACAGTGGCAGGCAAAGGCTCTCAGAATAGTGTTTCTTAAAACCATAACTCCTATCATACATTGCTAGTAAGGTACATAATGAAAACAAAACTTCCCAAGGTTTACAAAAGGTATTATGGATAGGACTAAGAAATGGATCAGCTGCAGAGGACTTGCCTAGCATGTGTAAAGCCTTGCATTTAATTCCCAGCACCAAAAGTTTGTTTTCAGTTTGTGTTACTTATTTTATTTTGTATGTATGTATGGCTGTGCACCACATGTCTTAGAGGCCAGAAGGCGGCAATGGATCCCTTGGAACTGGAGTTACAGCCAGGGCTCTATGGTGAAATCAAATAATACTGCTGTGCTAAAAGAACGTAACAATAGGATGACACCTAATGATATTTTGCTGTACTCATAGATCAGTGCCTTATTAGTCATTATTGCAGCAGAAAGAAACAGTTGCAAAGACCCACAGCCAGACATGAAGAGAGAGCCCTTGGAAAACACAGGTCTAAATGGGATGTTTCCATCAAATTCCCCCTCAGCCCTAAACTGAAGCTCAGACAACCCATCAGAGGAAGAGACAGAATGAGTGTAAGAGCCAGAGGATACAGAGGACAACAGAAGAACAAGGCCCTCTGAATCAACTAAGCAAGACTATATGAACTCACAGAAACACAGGTCTGCACTAGGTCCTCTATGTACATACTATAGCCTTCAGCTATAGTATTCTTATGGACTCCTGCGTGTGTGACCTTTGGCTCCTGTGCCTGCTCTTGGAGATCTTCTCCCTCTGTTGGGTTGCCTTGCTGACCTTGATGTGATGGTTTGTTTTATCTTAGTATATTCTACTTTGTCATATTTGGTTGTTACCTCTTAGAAGCCTGTTCTGTTCTAATGAGAAACAGAGGAAATAGATCCAGGGGGCAGGAGAAGTGGGGAGGAATAGAGGGAGAGGAAAACTGTAATCAGGTTATATTTATGAGAAAATGAATCTTACTTTCAATAAAAGAAAACAAAGTAAATTATACAGATGAAGTAAAAAGATCATGACAAGGCCTATAACTCAGATATTAAGTAATATGAAAACTATGATACTAAAAATAAAAGATAAGAATCTTTTTTAATTTTCTAATAAATTCAGTATTTCCCAAACTAAAATTAAAAAAAAAAAAAAACAAAACAGAGACAACAGAAACTTTGTGTGTGTGTGTGTGTGTGTGTGTGTGTGTGTGTTTGTGTGTGTGTGTGTGTGTGTCTGTCTGTCTGATGAAGCCTAACCATCATCATCACCACCCCCAGCCTTGCCACACACTAAAAGACTTCTGGTGTAACAAGAACAACATGATCTCAGACCAAAATACTGAAATTGAATCCAGAAATACAATGTTGTTAAATGACACCATGGGGTGGAAGTCAGTGAACTTCCCAGCATAGAATACCATACAAGGTTAGAGAGTTTTGTTTCTGCATGACATGAAAAATTAAAAGGGTAAAAATAAGAGGATCCATGCGAGTTTAAAAGATGCTTAAGAGAGTCAAAATAAAGTGAAATCCCATCAATCTAGATCTTGATTTGAACACATAGGAAGGTTTGGGGGATGACTGGAGACATTTGAACATGACTTGCGGCTGAATTGAAAATCAAGTATTCTTACTAATTTTATCAGTTGTTCTAGTAGTATTATAGTTATACATATAAATGTTCTCATGAAGGGGATTTATACTAAGGCATAAGGAAAAAACATGCTACTTGAGATTTGCTCTCAAAATGTATCATAAAATGCAAACTAAAGAGCCTCAAAATAAATCTAATATACTAATAAATCAAGTATAAAAAACCTCTCACAACTGTGGAATTCTGGTATACTGGGATTGGCTATACTAACAACAAATATACTGAGAAATCAGAGAAACATCTCATTCACAATAGCTACACACACATTTTTAAAAAAACCTATAAAACAAACAAAATCCTGAAATAAATCCAATGATGTGAAAGATTTATAAAATAAAGCTTTTAAGACCCTGAAGAAATAAATTGAAGAAGATTCCAAAGGATGGAAAGGCCTGTAAACATGGCCGTCCCATCAAAAGCAACCTACAGGTTCAATGCAATTTTTATCAAAATTCTAATACAATTCTTCACAGAAGTTGAATATCTTAACTTTTACTTGTAAATAAACAAACAAACAAACAATTCAGAGTAGTCAAAATAACCTTGAACAATAAAAGGCTGAGGGAGCTATCACCAACTCTCATTTTAAGCTCTACTAGAGATCTAGAGTATTGACAGAAAACAAACATATTAATCAATACAATAGAACTGAGGACCTGGATATGTTTATGTTCCTATACTTGACTTTCGACAAAGAGTCAACAATAGACACTGGAGAAAATGTAGCATCTTCAATAAATAGTGCTGGTCACACTAGAGGGCTAAATGCAGAAGGAAGTAGGCCCTAACCTTTCTCCCTGAATAAAACCCAACTTCAATTATCAAAGACTTCCCAGACATGATTCCTTAAATTCCTCTGTTAAGAGGAGAAAGTAGAAAACATGCTTCAAAGAGTAGGCACAGGAAGGACTTTCTGAATGGTATCCAGGTAGCACAGGCATTAAGACCAAGCAACAGCTGATACATGGGACTCGTGAAACTAAGAAACTTCTGTGTAGCAAAGGACACCTTCATTCAAGGGAAGAGAAAGTCTATAAGGAATGGGAAACAAATCTTTACCAGGTATACATTTGACAGGGTTGATGTCAGGAATATACAAGGAACTGAGTAAAAACCTAAAATAACAGATTAAAATTTTATGGCATGGAACTAAAAGGAGTTCTCAGAAGAAGACCTTAGAATGAGAAATAATTTTTAAAACACTTATTCATTGTTGGTGGGAATGCAAATTGAACTCAAAATGAAAATCAGTGTGAAAGTTCTTCAAAAAGGTACAAAAAAATGTATCATATGATCTGGCTATATGATACGTGGGCACTGTTCATCCATATTCATGGCTGTTCTTCACAACAGCAAGATAATAGCCTAGGTGTCCTTCAATTCATGGATGGATATTGAAAATACGGTACATGTATACACTGGGATATTATCTAGCTATAAAGAAAAATGAAACTCACAGGTAAATAGATAGAGCCAGAACTAACCATTCTGAATGAGGTAGTCCAGACCCAGAAAGATAACACACTGCCTGGTTTCTTGCACGTGTGGATATTAGCTTTGAATTTCCAAATATGAACATTACATCTGGAATACATATAGTGGGCAGGAAATGTGTACGAGACCATGGTAGGAAGGTGACATTTCACAGGAAATGGGATAGAACACAGGTAGTATGAAAGGGCAAAGCAGATAACGAAACAGGAATGTTAAATGGGGTGTGAATAGAAGGGAAGAAGAGGGAGCATGGGAAGACATAATTACCACAAGACCTCTGAAAATGCAATATGGAAACCTACTATTGTAGAACCTTCACAAAATACATACATTCACATATATGCATATATGTATGTACACACATGCATACATGTACTAGTAATGCAGTAGAGTTACCTTGTAACGAAGGTAGGAGGGGACACAGTGCCACAAGGCATAGACAAATAAAAAGCTGAAAAAACAGGTGTGGTGTACTTCTTTTCAAGTTGCTAGTCAGTGGGGTCTCAGAGACCCCTCCATTTTCATCATTACCACTGCTACTGTCATTGTTCTTAGTTCCCTCCAGAACTTGATGGCAAGACATGGAAAAATCCAGCTGGTACTAACTTAGAAACCTCATCTCTACTATCCAGCTGGAAAGTGCTATACATGCTACAGGGAAGAAACCTCATCAATATTCTTACCTGGCTGTAAGCCCTGAGAGTCATAATAACTGGCAAGACATGACCACTGGCAAAACAGCCGGAGGAATGTCATGAGAGTAACCAACCCACTTTCCAAAAGGATTCAAAATCTCTTCCATAAGACAGAACTTATATCTGACTGCTGAGTGGCACAAAAATCCATGGATGACAAGATCCTAGAGGTGAACGATAACAATAACCTGCACTCAAAGTTCTTAGCTTCATATACACAGATCAGTGGATTTCTCATTCTTCATTAGAGACATTTCTTTATGTACACAGAGATCAATATGGGAACCTACAACTGATCGATGTGTAAAGAGACTTTAAAGTTCAGCTCTAAATTGAAGATCTACGTCAGAGCTTCCTCCACCAAGGTTAAAGAATCATTGCACAGAAGAGAGCACAAAAAGATTGTAAGCGCCAGAGGGAATAAATATCTGTAGTGAATCAATATTTCTCAGATATGATAACTCTGTTGTACACATGAGTTCACGGGGGCAGAGATTGCATGTGTAAGACCTATCCAATATCAAGCCAACACAGAAGTGGAGAGATGTTTATAAAGTCCCACCCCCATCTGAGGAGCTACTGACAATTGATGGGTATTGAGGAGGGCAATGTGTATTTGGGACTATTCTATTGCTGTGAGAAAGCACCATAACAAAGGCAAGTTTTAAAATAAAGGGTTTATTTAGGCTTATTGTTCTAGAGGGTTAGGAGTCCATGATGATGGAGTGAATACATATTTGCTTGAGAAGGAAGCTGAGAGCTGACATCTTGAACCAAAAGCACAAAACAGAAAGTGCACTTGGAATAGTGTAAAGGTCTGAACTCCCAAGCCTGCCTTCACGGCATATGTCCTCTAACAAGGCCCCACCTTCTAAGCATTCCCAAACTGCAACTCCAACTGGGTACAAGTATCACATGGCTAAGACTTTGGGAGACATCTCACTCAAACCACCACAGCAGGTCAGTGTTGAGCAAGGATGCAGGTCCAGAAGTGTTACCCATTCTCCATTACCCAGGCACATACAGGTACAACTAAATAAACTCACTGATTTAAATGAGGGTCCAAAAAGAGCATATGAGGTTTAGAGACAAAAAGTGATAGGGGAAACAGAAGGGAAATTGGAAGGGAGAGAATATGCATAGATTAGATCAAAACATATGCCCTCAAACAATAATCCCTAAGCAAATACAATACAGCACATAAATAGACTCAAGAAAGAAAATCTTGATAATAAATAAATGTAGAAATTAATAAATGTAAAACAAAATAAATGTAGAAAGGCTTCTGACAAAATTCAAAATCAGAAAAATAGAAACAGAAGAGACATTTCCTAGAATAAAGATTATATCCAATAAATCTGTACTAACATTATACGAATCACAGAAAAATAGAAAGTAGTTCCCCTAGGTTCTCAACCTGTAGGTCATGACCTCTTTGGGGGTCAAATGGCCCTATACAAGGGTCACCTAAGGCCATCAGAAAACACAGATGCTTATGTTATGATTTGTAAGAATAGCAAAATTAGTTATGAAGTAGCAATGAAAATAATTTTATGGTTGGGAGTCATCACAACATGAAGAATTATATTAAAGGGGCCCAGTATTAGGAAGGTTGAGAATCACTGCTATAGAGGCAAGACTGAGGTGGGTGGAGTGCTGTGCTCTCTCCACTCTTACTCAATGCAGCACCTCAAGTCTTGGCCAGAATGGGCAGGGGATCAAAGGGAAAAGAAATAGGGATGGAAGGTGTTAAATTATCACCATTTGAAGTTGTTGTAGGAATGTTTCCTCCAGAAGAGAAAGGGAGGCTCATGAGACTCAGGTCAAAAAAAAAAAAAATCTGTCACATCTGGGAAATGAGAAATGTCTCTGAAAAGACCAAGAGGGTTTCTCTGACCTGTGGAGTCACCTGCAAGAGGAGCAAAGAGCTCCAAGAAGGCACATCTGTGAGTTTCCACCTGTGCTGATATTGGCTTTTTGGAGATGCAGCTGAATTTTTGAGTCATCCCTGCTCCTCTAAATAGTCCTCACCCATACTCTCTTAGTAAACTTATGGTTCATCAAGTTGGACTTAGTTGCAATCATTACTTTGATCTGTCATGGCTTCCCTCTCTGTGGGAAATAGACATAGATATGTGTGTGCATCTCCCTAAGAAAGATCTGTGACACAATAGCAGTTGACAAGATCCTGTATTTACAAGAAGGGATTTTACCAGAAACTCTTAGATCAATGAACACTTTCAGGAAAGTAGCAAGATATAAAAATCAACATCAAAAACAGTAGCTTTACTAAACATTCACCAATAATGAATGCAGAAAAGTAGAAATCAGGAAAAGAGAATTTCAATTACAGTGCCCCCCACCCCAACAAAACAAAATGAAACGAGTCTAAGAATAATCTTAAGAAAGTAAAAGGTCTCTACAGTGAAAACTTAAACACTGGGGGGAAACCACAGGAATATTATAAACTAGAAGAATCTCCCATGTTCATGCACTGTCAGGCTTAGTATTGTGAAAGTGGCTGTTATTGAAAGTCATTTACACAGTCAATGGACTCTCTATGAAAATTCGAGTATCATTCTCTATGCAAATTAATTCTTGGTTTCATAGAGAGGCATCAAATACTCTGAGTAGCCACAACAATCCTGAGCAAAAAGAAAAAACTAGAGGTATCATACTACTTAAGTTGTAAGTCACAATAAGAAAAAAAGCACAGTACTACACTAACACACACACACACACACACACACACACTAACAGTATAAAAGAGATGACCCAAAAGATTTTGACAATGGTGTCAAAAACATACTGGAGAAAAGACAGCCTCTTTAACTGGGGAAATGGAATCCACACATTGGATTTCTATAGAATGAAACTAAATCCCTATTTCTCACCTGGTTTAAAAAACAAACAAACAAAAAAAACAAGCAAATAAGTTAATGACAACAAAAATCTCCAACCATCCAGTACAAAATGAATCCTGAAATTGTGAAAATGTTCAAAGAAAACAGAGGAAAAACATTTCAAAATACATGATCAAGCAAGGACTTTCTGAAAATGACTAAAATTATTCAAGAAATAAAAGCAGGATTTAACAAATGTGACTGCATGAAATTACAATCCTTGACACAGTAAAGAAAATAATCCCTAAAGACACAGTCTATAGAATGGAGAAAAGCTTTGCTGATGATGCATGTCTGGGGACTGATATCTAGAATATGGATGGATCTAAAAGCTATATATCAAACCTCCTAAGAGCTGTAACACATGGAAAAAGGAAATGAAAGGGTACTTTTCAAAAGATGCTGTATGGAAGCCCAATAGACATATGTGAAAATGATCATCAACTTTAGTCATTAGAGAAGGTCAAATGCAAATACACTGAGATTCCACCTCACTCACCCGAATGTGATTATCAAACAACAAACAGTGCCGGCGAGGACACAAGGGTTGGGTAGGGAGGAGGAACCTTTATACACTGCTGAGACTATAAGCCGGTGCAGCCATTATGAAGACCCCTCAAGAGATGTGTCTTGGTCAGGGTTTCTATTCCTGCACAAACATCATGACCAAGAAGCAAGTTGGGGAGGAAAGGGTTTATTCAGCTTACATTTCCACATTGCTGTTCATCATCAAAGGAAGTCAGGACTGGAACTCAAGCAGGTCAGGAAGCAGGAGCATCGCAGAGGGCATGGAGTGATGTTCCTTACTGTCTTGCTTCCCCTGGCTTGCTCAGCCTGCTTTCTTATAGAACCCAAGACTAACAGCCCAGGGATGGCACCACCCAAAAGGGGCCCTTCCCACTTGATCACTAATTGAGAAAATGCCCCACAGCTGGATCTCATGAAGGCACTTCCCCAACTGAAGTTCCTTTCTCTGTGATAATTCCAGCTTGTGTCAAGTTGACACACAAAATCACCCAGTACAAGATGAAAAATAGAGCTATTATATGATCCAGATATACCATTCCTGAAAATACACTCAAAGGCATCATCTAAGTCACCATACCAGAGAGATGACCTGCAAATCGATGCTTACTGCAGTATTACACACAGGAGGCAAGTTATCAAGTTAGTATACATGCCCACTAACAGATGAATGAATAAGGAAAATGTGACAGATTATAGATCGTAGATAGATGATTTAAATAAACAACAAACAGTTTTATTCAGCCACAATTAAAACTGAAATTGTATCTTTACATGAAAAAAAGATGTAATGGAGTTCTTAATAAGTGAGGTAAGCATATCCAAATGCCACATCTTCTCTATATACACACAGAGGGAAATGGAAGGGGAACGATCTCAGAGAGAGGAAAAGGAGAGCTGGGCAGTAAGTTAACAGAATCAAAGTACACAATAGACTTGAAAAAAAATGAAAAAATCACTTTACATGAGTATTAAGAGGTAAATACGTTAATGAAAGAAAAGAAAAAAATTTTCTAGTATATACAACTTCACATATGATCTCATTGCAATATATACTCATATTAGCAAGGATAAAACAGACTAAAAGAAAATACATTGCAATGTTAATATGATTACCTCCACCAGTAAAATAACTTGCTTATTATTTCTGGTTTTCAACATATCTTTTCTCTTTCTATAAAAAACAAAGTAGCCAGATTTATAGCATGTTGCTAATGCTTTCAAATTGACTATGTAATATTGACTATGATAATTATTTTGTATATGCTATAATAAAGTAATTAAATTATTTATCAGTATGATCTATGTTCAATCTGATATTCCTTGTGCTATAATGATCCCCACACATAATTACTTTCATTGCTACTTCAAAACTGTAATTTTGCTACTGTTATAAATCATACTATAAATATCTGTGTTTTACAATGGTATTAGGCATCCCCTGTGAAAGGGGTCATGAACCACAGCTAAGAACCACTGTTTTAGAGTAAATGTTTGGTGAGTACTGTGTTTGCATTACAACATAAAACTGTTCATACAAGCTCAAGTCCCTGATTGCCATAGAAACCAATCCTGGTAATGCAGAGCTATATCAGTAACACATCAGCAACCACAAGATACCACAGGTCATGACAGAAGAGACTCTCCATGCTCCACTCACTCCCACTGTGTACATTTCACCTAACCAAACTCCTAACTTCCACCTACAAGGAAAGGAAAATACGAGATACATACTTAGTGAAAAGAGGAATTTGTTTTTTGAAAAAAAGTATGAGTTAAATAACAAATATTTAAACATGTTAAATATTAAAAGTCCGTCTTTCTGAAGAAGGTGTAGCCCTCTAATATACAGTTAAGTAAGATGAATAGGTATGGGTGGGTAAGATGGCTCAGTGAACAAAAAGTACTGCCACCAAGTCTGACAGCCTGAGTTCCATCCCAGGCACCACATGATGGAAGAAAGAACTGACTTCCACAAGTTGTGCTCTGACCTCCACACAAGTGCTATGGTACACACACACACACACACACACACACACACACACTCTCTCTCTCTCTCTCTCTCTCTCTCTCTCGCTCTCTTTCTCTAAATAAACAAACAAACAAATGAATGTCATACAAGTACTTAGTTATAGGGACTTTAATTTTCAAAAGTAATAATTGTAGTAAATTGTATTAATGTATATTTATATATACTAATAATATATAAAAATACACATTATATATTTTCACTACATAAAAACAAAAAAGGCAGTTTATAAAAACCTACTTGTTACCTTTCACTGCAGTATCTAAAGCTCTGACAACACAATTTTCCATTCTTTTAATAGGATGTCAGTGAGCAGTTGTGACCGTGTATGTTGGGGGCCTTGAGGTAATGGTTAAAAACAATGCCACATCTTCATCAGGGCTTTCCAAACAAAACACATAATAGGGATCATTTTTAGAATTAGGCATATGAGTAAATTGTGATGTCTGTAAAGTGACTTTAAGAATTCTAGAACTTTGCCCATTGGGATTCAATTTCTTATCAGACCCAAAGACTGATTCTCCTGTTTCACATGTAAGATGGGTCAGCAGAGCCTTAGAGACAAATATTTACAGTACCAGGCCTTCAAAGAGATTCCAGCCAAGTCTGCAACAAATATTTATGGTACGTTTTAAACCTCTACTTTTATAAATACAGACCAAATGTCGCACCCCGTAAACATGAGGGGGCACAGTGTCAGGTTTCCACCGTGGAAGCCCCAGCAGATGGTTCTCAGGCTTGCCTTACCTGAGAGAGCATCTTGAGCTTCAAAGAAGGTACTGAGGCCGCCCTTCACATACGCCAGACTACCCTCACTCTTCTTGTTGGCCTGCCTTTTGAGGTTGGTGACGGCCATCTTGAGCTGCTCAAAACTGAAACAAATTAAAAGAAATCAACTGTCTGAGACTCCTGACAAGATAATGCATTCCGTGTAAAACACTAGACATGCTAAAGTTCCTGTGAGGTATATACACTGATTCAATAACTACATAAAGACAAAAAACCAAAAAAACCTCTTAAATTCTTATCTAGATCTAAACCTTTTATTTATTGTTATGGCTGACAGATATGAAACTAGTCTTATATCTATAGGTGATAATTCCAAGCAAGTCAGGCCCCTAAGAAGTAAGTAGAAATGTAGATGTAATATAATGACTTGGCAGACAGGAATTCTGAGTATTTTCTGGTGGCCCAATTAAGGTGCAGTAGTTCAAAAGCAGATTTTTCCCACTCCCTCACACAAGTGTCCCGGAACCCTGAACATGATTCTCATCTCACCACTCAATACACAGTACTCTGTCCTTAATGGCAAAATTACACAAAGCCTATGGGTGACTCACAATTTAACAAGAATCAAGAAACAAGGCACATGAGGTGCATATGTGATGTTATATGGTATCATGTGATGTCATGTGATATGTGATGTCATGTGACAACATGGTGCTACCATGATAAAACCCACTACTGGGTATGGTAACTTGAAATTTTCAATAAATCAACAAAAAATAAAACCATACTGTTGTATCTCTATCAAAAGCTGAGGGAGAAAAGGTATTTTGGAAATTTTATTTCCATTTGATCTGACAAAAATCTGTTAATAAAATCTGCAATATTGCTTTAAGTAGTAACTCCATATACAAAACATCAATTCTGAGTTATGACAGGAAAAAAATGTGTCCATAATGAAAAATTAAAGCAATCTTCTACAATTATAAACTGACTGTTAGAGTACTTGCTTTAAAACACTATCAGATCAAGTTTATGTACTAAAATACCAACTTTTCTTCATGTTTTCTAATAATGGTTTTCACCTCTGTAAGTGAATAAATTGTTAGTATATTCTTCAATCCACTGACTTATAGACAATATACATCCTAAGTATCAATCAATCAACTCTTTATCTAAATGTTTTCACTAATATTGCTGTTTTAAATCAAAAAGTTCCAACTGCAATGTTTGGAGTATGGGAAAATGTCAAGGGAACACATGGCCTTGGAGAGAGCCAACCACCTCCTTATCATCACCCAACAATAAATCTACTCCTGTTTCTGTGCTCTGAGGCCAGGGAAGGCACGTGCCACAGTTTGCACAGAGCTGCCATTTTCATGTGACTGATAAGGATAGTCCTCTACTTAGTCTTCTACTAAGACTACAGGTAAGATCAGGAATAAGTCTTCTAAGAATGACATTTTACAAACATGGAAACAGACAAATTGACACTTAGGGACTTAGCAAAGTCACCTCACAGAGGTATAGCTATGTTACCATCTGTAAGACCAGGCTTAAGTCAACGTTACTACATAAGCCTGCTGTCTGAAGCCCCAGTGATCAGGATCTGATTTCCACTAACCTGGTGGTGGAGTGATTCTCTATGAGATACCAGGCTGCTGAAAAATTCTCACTTGTAAAATCAGCACTCATGCCATGGAATAACACTTCTAAGTTCTTCTGAGGAAGTTTACATCTAAAGAGAAAAAGGGTTAAAATACATTACAGGTGCTCTGATACTAGCATGCCCAAGAACTACACTATATACATTGCATATTTATATACACTGCATATTTACCTTCAATAAGCTATCAAGAAAATATTTGAATATATGTATGGAATATACTTTCTATATTATGACTGATTTTCTACCATGCAAGCTTTGTTGTGGCAATTTGACATTTAAAATTAACCAGCACAGGTGGAATCATTTCTCTACCCTGTCATTGTCCTATCTGAGATGAACACTGGCCTGTCATTGTCCCATCTGAGGTGAACACTGGCCTGCAATTGCACTAACTGAAGTGAACACTGGCCTATCATTGTCCCATCTGAAGTAAACACTGGCTTGTCATTGTCCTATCTGGGGTAAACACTGGCCTGTCATTGTCCTAAATGAGGTAAACACTGACCTGTCACTGTCCTAACTGAGTTGAACAGATGTTTGTCATTCCTCAGGAAAAGTTCACACCATGTCTGTCCTGAGCATACCCTGTCCCAAGGCATACAGCCTTGCAGGCTTTGCTGCTGACCCACACCCATTTGTAAGATGAAGTCCAAGTTCTCAATCTCACATTCAAGAGTTTCTCTGTACTAAACCTGCTCATCTCTTAGGACTAATTTCTGCAACTACAGTTCTCACACTAAAAGCTTCAGAGCCTCAAACAGATTATACCCTCTGGCACATGTCATATTTGTGTGTACTTTATTCCTCTGACTTGCTGAGCCCTTTATCAAAAATGTTTCTCCAGCCCTGATAGATTGCTCAAGCAAAATTATACAGTATAAACAGGATGCCCCTTTATAGACAGATACCTTTGCATTTTATTCAATGAGAAGCACCCCTATACTAAAAGAAGATACTGCAGTTCAAGAGTTTCTACAAGTGTGTCTAGAGCCTTAGTATCTAGGTATCACATCCATAGATCCCACATTCTAAGGAGCCTACCATGACCAATGCTTCATCTTCACACCAAGATAATATTTTTGCTTCTTTTTCCTAGCCTTGATCAATAGTTGACAGGCTGACTTATGGGGGGGGAGGGTAGATGGTGGCAGTCCTTACATCCTTCCTCTGTTAGTTACAGTATCACACTGTAGGCTAGTTCAGGTACTTAAAGACTAGTTTTACATTGATTCCTTACTCACAAGATAACAGAAGGCACAGGAGTCCTTACCCTAAATTTTTAGTTACCTTGGACAGACTACCCCAGACAAGTATAGTTCTTCATGACAGCAAGGCTACACACTCACACAAAAGTCATCACCTTATAAGAACCAGACTGGCCCACTCACAGAATGTCTTAGGGTTTTATTGCTGTGAAGAGATACATGACCATTGCAACTGTTAGGAAGAAAAACATTGAAGTGGGGCTGGGGGTGTAGTCCATTATCATCGCGGAGGGTAGCATGGCAGCACACAGGCAGACATGGAACTGAGAAGGAGCTGACAGTCCTACATCCTGATCCATAGGCAGCAAACAGAGACTGCCACACAAGGCCTAGCTTGAGCAAATAAAACCTCCACAGTGGCCTCCACAGTGACACAATTTCTCCAAGAAGGCTACAGCTCCTATTAGTGTCATTCCCCAAATACGGACCAAGCATTCTAACCCATGAATCTATGGGGGCCATTCCTATTCAAACCACCACACAGAACAAGAAATTCTTCAACAAACATACAGAATCTAAACTGAGAGAATGACCATTGAGAGCACACCTTGGCAAGGACTAATAAATCACACACACCTATTGCCTCTTACCCCAATCCTACCTTCTTTTAATCTTCAAGTACATGCCAGTTATCTGAAAATGGACTTGAGACCAATGTCCTATCTGTCCTTCCTAATGAGTTTCTGTCAGAGGTAACAGGGCCTGAGACAGTCGCCTGCAGCAGCCTAAGGAACTCCCTGACAGTTTTAAAACCTTAACCCAGATAACACTGGATCCTGAGCAGAGTACGGGCCTCCTGTGGCAGTGCTGGCTGGGTTTGTTAAAAGACATCTTCAACCGAGATTCCAAGCTCATGAAGAACATAAGGCATGTGAGTGAGTATGAGATGGGCTTTTCTCGGCGAGTGACACTCCACGCTCTCTGCTACAGCCGCACGTGACATGCTGGTGGCCTCTGATGCTACTGTCTTTAAAGAGTTACTTGCTGGTGTTAGTAGCTGAAGCTACCTGCTGGTTACAGGTCCTGGCACTTTTGCTCTAAAAATCCAGGTCCAGGGCTAGGGCAGGATGAAAAGAGAGGAAGCAGGGTCACTCCAGAGTCCTTGCCAGTACTGCCACAGGAGGCCTGTGCTCTGCTCAGTGGGTACTCAAGCCTATTTGAGCCATGTGTGCATGTCACATGTTCCCTGAGGGTGGCTTTCGGGGACCTCCATCCAGGGCCTTTAGATGCGTTCTCTTCCTCCTTACGCTTACGTACACCAGGCTGCCACTCCTGGGACACTCCACACAGCACTAACCTAGGATCTGTCTGCACTGGGGGCCAAGCACATGCTGCTCACCCTACCCTTTACTTAGCAACCCCGCTCAGATCAGTGACTTCTGAGAAAGGCTGACAGGAATCTTCCTGGGAAAGGTCTCCCATTCTAAAGAGAACTCAGGAAAAAGCCATTCGTTTACCCCTGCACATCATTATGCCAAGTTTCAACACCAGGAATTGTGAAAAACTTTGTAATTATGAAGGAAGTTGGTTTATCAGAAGAGCAAACCTGAGTTCCACAAATCTCAATGGCATGACTAAGAGTGTGTCACCCCTGAATTTTGTACATTGTGAAAAGAGAAACAGCCTTTTTGTTTAAGACAAAGGAATTGGCATTTACCGTTATCTATAGCTGAAGGCATCTTGACTTAATATTCTAGCCTTTAAAATAAGCTAAAGTAGCCGGATCTTTGACCTGTGTATCTAGAAAATGTAAAAGAGAAGCAAGGACTGTCAAGTGCAGCTGACCCTTGCCAGGACTCCTAGGGCACAGGCAGAGATGAGGGACTCATACAGCCCCCAAATCCTTCTACCGTTATGTACAGCCTGGGAAAGCAACTAAGCTCTCCAGGTCCCTTTCTTCCTGAGGGTCACAACAGCTTAAGTATGTGAGACAGCAGATGAGTGCTCAGATCCACCTACACTCACTTCCCCACTGAGCTGGGAGGGAGAATCGGGGAGGCGCCATGGAAACCCCAGATACTCTAAGATGGAATCGAAGCAGTTAGACACTACTCACACCTGCTGCCCTTAAACTGTTTCCGGTAGACGGCAGTGTCAACTCAGACTTCATCCTCCTAGACGGTGTGCCTGAGCAGAGAGGCACACAACAGGAATGTCTCTAAAGCACACACACACTAGAAAGCATGCTGTGTGCTTGTGTGCCTCGTGGTGCAGCACTGGAGAGCAGGAGGCTGCTGTTAGTGAACTGATGCTGCTCTCTGAAGGCATGTGCCACACTTATTTCTTTCAGCTTTAAATTTCAACAACATAATTTACAAATGTTACATTAAATATTAGGGGAATTTTTTTTATTTTAAAATAAGTCATAGTTTCTGGACTTACACACTGTACCATAGCCCACAAATCTACTTTTTACAAAATTCTAAGTTAAACTCAAGACACTTCTATGATCTTCTTAGGAATGACTCTGCTGTCACCCTGTCTTTTTTTGTAAAGGCAGATTTCTTAATGTACTGGGAAAACTAGTCACTGTTTCTTTCTGTTGGAAATGTGACTCAATACGACCTCAGCCAGATGTACACTGCCCAAAATCCACGTAGAAATAAAACAGATAATATCTATGTACCAACTGAATACGCAAGACACCAGCCCCTAGTAACAGCTCACTCAAAAAGTGGGAGGTGATTGAAAGCAGGAGCCATGCTCCATGCCTCTGCCTTCACTTCATACCAGTGCCCTGCCAAGGCTTTCTTGATAAACATTCTTCTTAGGTGAATAGGACTTTCAAGAAATAAAATCTACTGGGGACTTTCACTTAATTTGAGCCTATTTTATCTTCTTTTACAGCTTAAATAGTTTGTATCCATTATAACTGGAACCAAGCAAGAACATATGTATTTGTGACACTCAGCACAGTAAATCAGAAATACAGACCTTTTATAAGCACAGCCTAGTCTAAGTTAAAGCAAAGTTACCTTTTCAGAGCAATTAGTAACGTTTTTATAAGTGCCATGGCACCATGTGTGCAAAAACATCAGTTAAAAATTTAGGAACATGAAGGACTTTTAACAGTCAAAGGCACCAATAAATGCCAGTTGTTAAAAACTTGTGGGGCTGAAAAATGACGGCATGCATGCTGAGTCCACCAATAAAAGATATTAAAACCTGACTCATACCAAAAGCATCAAGGAACCTATATTATGTTATTCTCACTTGCTTTTTCACAGTCAAAGAACCCGGCCCAGCACCACAGGACTCTCCACTCTTCCACTGCACACCTAAGTCAGCTGTAGTGAGCCTCAAATTTCCAGGGCAACTACTGAGTGCTGACTCATCTTCCAAAGGCCACCTCCCACTCGTCTGAAAAGTCACCAGGGCCACAAGTGATTATTTTATGACATGCATTTATACTTCTTCAGACCTTGTTAATTACTACTTTTACACTAGCAAATATTACAATCTCCATGTTCTTCATCCAATGATTTTATTTTTTTTAATGATTTCAGAAATTCATACAGAACATTAGTAAAATGAAAGGCGGTAAGGACTCTAATCCGAATGCAACATTATTTTGGGAACAAAAGGATTTTACTAAAAAAAATTAAGTATGTTAGGAAACCAGACTCTCACTAATGTCTGACACTCTGGCTCTCCTTTCCCTCACTCTTTCTGTACCTGGGTCAGGGAGCAACTCAGGATAGAGCCTCAGGCACAACAAAAGGATAAACAAATCCTCCTGGAACAGAAATCAGGAAAATCTATGTAGCTTTCTTTGGTGGGAGGGAAGGAGCAGTAGAAGAAGACAGGAAGGGGAGAAAACCTGTTTGACTAACTAATTGTGATAGTTTTAAACATCAACTTGCCACAACCGAGAATCATCTTGGAAAAGGCTCTGACAGAGAAGTGATCTAGATCGGGATGGCTGGTAGGCATGTCTGTTGGGAACTGTCTTAATGGTTAAAGAAGGTGGGAAGAACCTCTTGAATGTGGGTGGTACCATGCCCTGAGCTGGGTGCTGGGCTGCTTAAGAGTGAGCTACAGGAGTCCTAAGCAGGAAGCCTTCTCACTTCATCCTTGACTGTGGGTATGAGGTCTTCCATTCCTGCCTTGACTTCCCTATAATAATATATAGTAACCTAAAATTTTAAGTCTTTTTCCCCTAGGATGCTTTTGGTCAGGACATTTTATCATAGCAACAGAATGAAACTTCACTATTTCCTTACAAGGTTTTTGTTCTGAGTTGGGGAGAAGCAAAGTATCACTAAGCACATAAGCCATTATGGCTGCAGCACTCACCTGTCCTCATGTACAGCCCTCACAAGAGCCCACGAAAACCTGAGAAACCGAGGCGAGACCTCAAGTGGGCAGCAGTCTGCCCTGCATGCAGAGTTCAAAGCCAGAGTTTGGCTCCAAGTCACAGGACACTACCTCTTAAGAGAAATGTAAAGGAATTCCAAAGCAAGTCAAGTCCTTTTGTCGTGCCATTTTTTCTGCCTGGCTTCCTGACTTTACAATGCCACTAGAGATGGTTCTCATCAAACTGCTCTGTGGCCAACAGCACAAGACCAAAAGGTAAGAAGAGGATGGGGCAGCAAGAACTATGGGAAAAACATGTCAGAA
Organism: Mus pahari; assembly: GCF_900095145.1. Lineage (NCBI taxonomy): Eukaryota > Metazoa > Chordata > Mammalia > Rodentia > Muridae > Mus > Mus pahari. The sequence continues at coordinate 34,417,823 of NC_034605.1, forward strand.
TGAAAATGAGAGTGACAACTATGACAATGAGCACTGGCTGCTATGCTGCTCAGCTTTGTGTCAACTTGACACAAGCTGGAGAACAGGGACTCTCAAATGAGAAAACACCTTTATAAAATTGGTATGCCCTGCCTATTATGTGTGGTACTGAGTTGGGTTGGTGTTATATAACAGTTTTCTAACATTAGAAGATTCCACCCTCAAGTTCCTTAAGCAGAAAGGTAAACAATGCAAAATAGCTTTGGGAAGTTCCTGAAATTGACCAGATTCACTAGGCCCCTATGAGGTAGAGTAAGCATAAAAGCTGAGACTCTCTCTCAAAGTGAGGATGAGTTGAAAAGAAGACTCTGAGACCAGAACAGCTGCCTGAAAGAAGCAGAAACAAGCTAAGCTACCTAGGAGAGGTTTAGACAAACTTAACACCTAGAAAGAACACTCTCCAACCTGTTGAGCTGCCAACAGGCTGTGCAATGTTCCAGGTTCCTAGCCTTGTGAGCTGTTACCCATGCTGGGGTGGGCTTTAGTGATGCAGCTGTCTTTGAGTCACTTCTGATACCATCAGTAACCCCTTTTGCCATACTTCTGTTTAAGTAACCCCATTAAAACTCATTGGTTCACCAGTTGGAATGGTGATATCCATACTTTGGCCTGTCATGGGATTCCTATCTGGTGTGAGTAGACATGTGAGTTGTCTCTCTAAAAATGTTATGTCACACAACAGCTGGAGGTCCTAGGTGCTGTAAGAAAACTGGCTTAGCAAATTGCAGAGCAAATCAGTAAGCCATACTCCTCCATGGCCTTTATATCAACTGCTCCCTCCAGGTTCCTGCCTGATTTCCCCAGTGATGGACTATGAACTAAGAGTGGTATGATAAAATAAACCCTTTCTTCCCCAAGTGACTTTGGGTCATGGTGTTTTATCCCAGCAGTAGGAACCCTGTCTAGAACAGCTGGTCTGACTCACTCCCCTATAGAGCATGTACATCCCCTTGGTCTCCTTCATCTGTAAAGGCTAAGGAAGAACAGTCAAAACGATCCCTTCTTCCTGTACTTCACAGCAACCTCAGGAAGAAGCTAACATTCAGGAGTTTTGATGCAGGCCCTTCATGGGTTTTCTATCAACTGCAAGCCTATGTATGCATAGTTGACAGTGTGCTCCAACATACCTGCCCTTTACCCTTCTATTTTGAACTGTCCCAATCTTAATTTACAGGATATCGAAAACCCTTGAAACAGTTTTAGAGTGCCCCTGCTTTAAAGATGCTACCCAGACATCCCAAGCTCACTAAAAGCTGCCACACTCTAGGGTTTTCTACAAATAATTCCTACCCAAAATGGGCCCCTTGTATCCATCTGAGCAGGGACACCATAGCAGTGAAAATGTGCTTTGCTCTCAAAAGTATTAATGATCTTTGATGTAGACATGAAGGTTAGGTAGTTAAAGGTTAGTGGAAAAAAATGGTCCTCATTCTTAGAAAACCCAACATGAAGATTTGGGTAAGACATTAATAGAACTAACTTGCTACCTTCTATGACTATTCATGAGGCAACACCCATCATGTAACTCTGTAATCAGAATTATTAAGGTCAGAAAATAAATTATATAAAATTACTACATTAGATGAATTGCTTAAGATATATGAAAAAAAGTTGGTTATACTTGGGAATATAAAAACAAAACATTAAATTCACTTATGAAACAATGTATCACTAACTGGCACAATTCTGATAAATAAAGCTAAATAGGGCTGGCTTAAGTAAGAATTTAGGCAGGACATATCAAAAACAAAAGATCCCTTTATACTAAATTATTCTAAAATATTTCTAGGAAACTGAAGCAAATGAATAGATAGTTCTACTGATTTCAAATACTATCTAAACATAAGAAAATGTAGTGATAGCCAGCTACTGGATGGAACACAGGGTCCCCAATGCAGGAACTAGAGAAAGTACCCAAGTACCTGAAGGGGGCTGCAACCCTGTAGGTGGAACAACAACAGGAACTAACTAGTACCCCCTGGGTTTGTGTTTCTAGCTGCATTTGTAGCAGAAGATGACCTAATCGGCCATCAGTGGGAATAGAGGCTCCTTGGTCTTCCAAACTCCATATGACCTAGCACAAGGCAAGGCCTGGGCCAAGTAGTGGGAGTGGGTGGGTAGGGGAACAGAGGTGGGAGGAGGGGTATGGGAATCTTTCGGGATAGCATTTGAAATGTAAATAAAGAAAATAATAATAATAAAAAAAAAAAGAAAAAAAAAAAAAGAAAATGTAGTGATGCTCATATCATTAATCAAGAGTATGTTATGGGATGGGGAACTCCTCTGTAGTGTTCGCCTTACTTGCCTATCATGTAAGAGTCACACATTCCACAGTCAACTGCCAAAACCAAACAGTAGTTATTAAAATTTCAAAACATTCCTAATCATAAAATGTAAACTCCTCCAAGAAACTAAAATAAATTTGTCAAATATTTTTATCTGTGAAACCACTGACTGAAGCAAAACTTGTCAAGCCTCATACATATTACCATAAAAATAAAGTTAATAATCAAAACAAATAATACAGTAAACAACCCATGTGGGATATCCCTAAATATGAATACTTCCACTTCAAGAATATAAAACTCTTAGACAGTAAAATTAAAGAACCAGATGGTACCTACTTTTCAATTTCAATGCCGAGAGGATTCGCAGGACGGAGAGACAAGGGAGGAATCCCTTTGTTCCTGTCAGTCCGCATATCATAATAATTCATTTCATCCACCCACACTGCAGACTGATCTAAAATGCCTGTAAGTGTTAAGAATATGCACTCAGTAAGACAAAGACTCTCCACATGCCTTTACATCTCACCACAGTCCACTATTTTATAAGAGACTTAAGGATACTACAGCTCAAGTTCTTTTCATGCCTGGTGGCCTTTTAACAAATACTGAGAATCTATAATGGCAAAAGTAACACTTCTTGGTTTAGGATTTCACTATACATTATTCAATGGAGGTGATTTTAAGCCACTCACAAAACATTCTGAAAAAGACAGATATTTTTTCAATAACATATAAAGTTATTTGTACACTGTTAAATATTAATGATTAAGTTAATAATATCATTTGCAAAGTAAAGTATGAGGTATAATAATATAACTTACAGTATCTCTTTATTCAAGTAAATACTCTGAACTTTTTGGAAAAACTGTCTGCGAAATCTCCAGTCCTAAACGCCTCAGGTTGAGCACTAATCCCATGGCAAGCTCCTTGCATGCGACCTCTGAGAAGCCATCACACAGGTCTGACTTGTATGTAACATCACACAGGTCTGACTTGTATGTAACAACATCACACAGGTCTGACTTGTATGTAACATCACACAGG
>NC_034605.1:34421538-34476480 GCF_900095145.1 Mus pahari
AACATCACACAGGTCTGACTTGTATGTAACATCACACAGGTCTGACTTGTATGTAACATAAGCTTCTTTTCCTAACTTCCATAATCGAAAGTCATTTTACTACAGGTACAATGCAAATGGTTGAAAACTGTTTTTGAAAACTCACTTTATCTCTCTAAACACTAACATGAATAGCTATGCAAAATTGGCACAGTCCTTGTTATTTCTTATTCTCTTCATTATGCTAAATGCTGGAAATGTCCTACATCATTAGAAAAAAAGTCTTAGGCTGGTATCTTTTTGGTAAATCCAATAAAATATCAAACAATTAAATTGGTTGCAGAATACATAGCTTGCACAGTGGAAAAACAGATTATTCTGGGAAAACAGACTTGGTGCACATCTGCAAACAAGACACAAACTCTAAAATAGCGTTCTCTCTCATAGGACCAAGCTCTGTATTGCCCTACTCAGTAGAACACAGCCTGTACACCACTGCAGGGACTCTGGGCTGCAACAAAGCGGGACTGAAGACTCAGTAACTCAGAGCAAGTGTAACCTGCTGGCTAGACTAGGAGTGGCAGACACTGAGGCTTCCCAGAAGAAAGTTGTCTGAACACCAGCAATGGGACCCTGTGCAAACGGACTACTTCAGCAACCAGCATGGACATTAACAAGTAACTTGGAAAGATAATAATTCTTAGACCCGTCTTCACACTGACAGTCAGCTTAGGGAACTGCCTCTCAAAGAGAACGGCTGACAGGAGTTCAGAGCCAGCCCTCGGGACTCTACCATGAGAGTCGCCAACAAAGGAAGGTTAACTCAAACTGAGATACATCTTAGTATTGTCAAAATGAACACACTACATCTAACAAGACATGAGTGTTAAGCGTGTTTTATACAAATTCTACCATTTTAATATCTAAAGGTCAATACCTTTTCTTTAGGATAAATTCACTAAGAGTCTTACCTATTTTTTCAGGCTTGAGCAACTTAAAAGAGACAGTTGAGGTTCCTTTGCCCCCTGACTTAGTTGTGACAATAATGTCTCCTTTGTCATTTTTGGCTTGTCCCACTCGACAGACAATTTTACTCGCAGACATCCATTCTGCCGTGAGGAGGCAATTATGTCCACAAATTGTCAAGCCTGAAAGTAAAAGCATGCATAAAACAAATGAAAAATAAAAAGAAATAATAATGTTTCCTGTTTGAATAGATGTCGACAGCGCATGACACAGGCCGTCGAATCTGGTTTTCTCTCTGATACCTAAGATTTCCTTCACTTCCTCTACCATCAGCAGAATTAGAACAATAATGGACTACAGCTAAGTCCAGGCAGTCAGATTACTTAGACTACAAGACAAATTGTTTTCAGAAAGCACTGCTGCTATTAGAAGTTTAAGTTATTAACACAGGGTGTTAAAATACATGAATATATTTATTAATTATTTCCAAAAAGATTTTAAACTTATCCATCTTCTAAAAAGAATTTGTATGTGCTTTTTCTGATGTTCCATTACACACAGTCTACTGAATGGACTAAAGTGGGTATTTAATGTATATCACACATAGGCTGAGCACAGTGATTCACAGACACACTCTTGGCTGCTGCTGAGTTACTCTCAGTTCTCACATCTCCACGGGAGCTTCTCAGTGGTGGTTTATCTGCTTTAGTGTTTTCCTAATAAAACTGACACTATACCAGCCTTCCGTCTGTCACTCAGCTGCCAGTGAACACAGACAAAGGCTCATCACCATACCCTAACCAGGAGTCGCCTGAAAGCAATGCCCAGCCAGAGTAGAGTGTGAAACCACAGTATTGTAAATCTTTCCTGAGTCAATTAACCTGCCAGGTGACAAAACTATACTTCAAACTGAGGAATAGTGGCAGACTTCAATTATTTTTTTTAATCACAAAATGAAAATAAGATCATGTTTCCTATTTATTTCTTAAGCTTTTTATTTTTGGCTTACCTACTAAAAACTAACAAATCTAACTTCATGAAATATAATACCATCATTTTATATTGGTTTGGGGCACTGAAATTTTTTTATTTCTATTATTTGTTTGTTGTCACAGAGTCTCACTATGTTGTGCTGACTGGTCTGTAATTCTGTCAACCTGGCTGGGCTCAACCAACCAAAGAGAAATCTGCCTCCTCTGACCCCCAAGGCTGGAGGTAAAGGGGGTCCACCCCCAGACCTGGTCTAGCCTCAGTTTTTAAAAAGTAAGAGAATTCCAAGTAGAGTTGATTTTATAGTGTTTTTACTTGACTAATAGAGGTGGATTTCAGTTAAAAACATTTAAATTATTTAACAAGTTGAGTTTGCTCTTTTTAAAAATGAGTTCTTGGCAACAGCTAATCTAGCAAAGTTATGAAAGTAATATACACTTGGTCAAATAAAAATAGCACCATTCAAAACTAAAGCAAAGCAGAATGTACAGAGACTGCTAACTGTCGCGTTTTAACACTATATAGGATATAATTTAGAAGTGAATTCCATCTATATGGTATGTTTTCATGCATTTCAAGGGTTATTTCCCAGCATGGATAAAGAAACAACTGGACAAAGTCAACACACTGGATGAGACCTGACACCTCTGGGCTGGAATGTGGCTCCTCTGCTAGAATGCTTGCTAGCACACACAAAGCCCTGGCCATGGTCCTCAGCACAGCATACATCAAGCATGGTTGTGCATGGTTACAATCCCAGCATCGGTAGGAAGAGGCAAAAGGGTCAGAAGTTCAAGGTCATACTCTTCACACACCTATCTTTGTAAGAATAAATTTAAGAGATGTTTACTAAACTATCAAAAACTATAGCTAGGGATAAAAACAGAAAATTATACATAATATAATTAAGTAACCCTAGGAAAGATAATCTGGGAAGCACAAACCTCAATTATTAACTGCAATGCTAAACTTCAATTTGCTTCCTCTAAAAAGAAAACATTTTCTGGATGGTCAAAAACTAATCAACCAACAGTTAATGCAGGGAAGGCAGTTCCAGCTCAGGCTCTAGAACTCAGCATTGGGTCTCTGTCAATTAGGAAACCAGTTGTGAGAATGTTAAGTCTAGAATGAACTCATTTGAAAAATTAGAACAATATCCAACAGCATGTCCTGGGAATTCACTTCTACAACTTCTTTTGTAGTTCATATAATCTATTATAAGTTACATTAAAATCTACATGCTAGCCCGGCTACCCAACATTCATTTCTATTTTTAAAAACAGTACTAAGGTTTCATCATAGCAAAATAAGCAGGACTCACTAAGTTGAAGAAACAGGAATAAACCTTAGCCATGACATATTTTCTAAAGGATTTGTAGAAAGACAGCATAGATCTAATTTGATAATGACTTTCAAAAAAAATTCCTTTTTATTTTAAAACTAAGTATCCTACGTTAATAATAAAACCCAGCTTGTCACAATGCATCAGAGGCCATGCCCTTACCTATGAGGTCAGTGGGACCAGTACCCAGGTTCTCCCCTCTAATTGTGACTTTGGTCCAAGGTATTCCTTCATTTGGAGAGATGCCTGTCACAAGTGGAGGCTGCCGGGATCGAGACATTGTACTTTGTGCAGCAAACTCGTGATCCAGTTATAGAAGAAACCTGTTAAAACAAAAGATTGGTGCCAATTGAGCCAACAGAAACTAGAAGCATAGGAATGGTTGACATTTGGGACCAATACATAAAAATTATTCATTCATTACAGCTCTGGAGTTTTGATTGGTTTGGTCATCCATTGTATCCATCAACATTTACCAAAGATGAAGTTTATAATGGACACTTGTTAGCACTGTGAGAAATACTTCAAAGAAGCAAAAAGGTTAAGTCCCAGGTTCCAAATGTGTTTATCATATTGCTACTGCACAGCTCTAGGTCTACACAATTAAATCACAAATACTACATGAAATCACCTTATTGTTCTACTTGCCAAATTTTCTAAGCAATATACTATAGTTGTAATTAAAATATATTTATATTCCTGAAAGTATAGGAATTCACAGTTTGAATTATAGTGTAGTTTATATTTTCTATCATATAGTACATACATATACATACAACTAACTCAAAATGCAAATGTCCTTGTATGAATTACATATGCTTTCTGAACACCTATGGCATAGATTTATTGGTAGAAACACATATTTGCTTACTGCTAAGAACTGACAGCATGAATAAAACTGTACACTGGGAAGTCAAAATAGAGCTCTGCTCAGATACTGTACTCTAATTTGCTATCTCCACTCTCAGCAATTATCTGTTAGCTCTCAAAACTGAGCATCTAACCAATTTCATCCTTGCTTTTAGAAGGTTTTGTAGGATACCCACAGTTCACAAGTTTTATGTTGGAAAAACATTAAGTATTTTGTGTTTAAAACTTGTCAGAACTAGACTTCTTTCTACCTCCCCTCCTTCATCTTCAGCCACTTCATTCACATTCAAAACTAGAGTATCAATCAGCTCTGAAAATTCTTAAGATACTCTACATCCTACAGCAAAATAGTTTGCCAAGACTGAATCCCTTATGTAAATATTAACAAACACAGCCATTTCGTTAACATGCAAGTCTGCATTCATCCTTAATAACTGGCAAAATTCTACATCAAAAGACTGTTTCAAAAGGTATTTATGCTTTATGCAAGTGTTTGTATATCAACTTTATGTACCTACAAGCATCTCAGTAAAGAGGTCACAGAGAGAAAAAGTACAAAAATCATCTGAACTAAATCAACTCAGCACTAACAACTGAGTTTAGCTATATTAGGATTCACATTTATACATAAAAAAGTCAGTTGTTTAGGGCTGGTAAAATGATTCAGCAGTTAACAGCACATACTGCTCTTGCAGAGGACCAAAGTTTGGTTTCAAGTACCATGTTGAACAGCTCACAACCGCCTGTCATTCCACGTCCAGGATGAATTGATTTGCTATCTCTTTGCTGTGTGGGTACCTGTTCTCACATACATATACATACACATAATTAAAAATAAAACAAATGAATCTTTATAAGTTTAGCTACTTAAAATATTCCAGGAAACAATTAGAAAAAATTTTCAAGTTCTACTTGCAAGCTACAGATGTAGCTCAGCTACAATGCCTGCCTAGCATGCACAAAGACTTGGGTTGGATCCTCAACAATGCACTGGCGGTGGGAGCCCATGTCGGTAAGGCCAGAACTTGGGAGATACTGGCAAGATGATCAGAGGTTCAAGGTCATCCTTGGTGGTTACATAGTGACTTCAAGGATAGCCTGGTATGAATGGGCCTTTGTCTCAAAAAAACAAACAAAACTTTTTTATTGAAAATATCATTATGAACAATGAAATAAAAAAGTTACAAACAGGGATAATAAAGACTTAAGTAAGTGAAGATCTATACCACAGTCATGGATCATAAGGCTGGATGCTATTAAAATATCAACTGATCTATAAATTCATGTAAGTTTATATAGTGATTTTGGTAACATAACTCAAAAATTTCTAAAAACAGTCAAGGAACTTAGGACAGTGAAAACAATTTTAAAACAAAAAAAGTGCATAAATTCAAGATATTTTACAAGTCTACAGCAATGAAGACAATGTGGTATTGCCATTAAGGTGGGCTGACAGGTGGTGGAATATAGTAAAACTCAGAAGTAAAAAAAACCTCGTGCATGTTCACTTGACTGTTAACAAAGGTTCCAAAGCATATCAATGGAGAAAATAGATAATTTTATCAAATAGTATGCAAATAATTGAATATGGATACAGGAAAAGAAAGGAAAGCTTTTAACTATAACCCCATACCTTACAAAAGTCACTTCAAAGTACGTTATAGACTCAGACATGAAAACTAAAATTATAAACTACAAAGATGATGCCATAAAAAACTACCAACATTGGCTAGAAGAATAGAGTGAGCTATTTTTAATTAAACAAAAAGTAACCATATATTTTTTAAACTTTTTTTTTACTTCACCAAAATTAAAATCATCTGCTCATCCAGAGAAGTGTCCCAGAAAAAAAAAAATATTCACACACACACATACAACTAAGTACTTATATAAAAAAATAATGGAACTTAATAGCAAAATATTTTTTAAATAAGCAAAAGATTTGAAAAGATTTGAAAACACTTCACAGAAGATAAATAAATTCAGTTGGGGAATATGATGGCACACATCTGTAATCCCAGTACTCGGGAAGCTAAGGATGAGTAAATTCAAAGATAATATGGGCTATACAGTGAGACCCTGTTTCAAAATGTTTTCTATGACTAAAACATTACGCATGTATATGTATACACACATCTATGATGCATAATTTATATAAATAAGTATGCAATGCATACAATTGGTAGAAATACTTAGGCACTTCTCATAGTGAGTATTTCAAGCTGATATCACCAACAAAACAGTATCTTCAAAAAGGCCATCTACTCTGAATTTCCTTGTGTGCAACAAACTACTTCCAGAAAGACGGTGCTCACATATAAAAGAGGACATATATAAACAAAGCTCTGATACAGTGGCATGCGCCAGTGAAGAAGGGGCAGAGGAGGTTGTAGGAGCCTAACTAGCTGACAACTAGTGGCCAAATTTAGGAAAATATAGCATTCAAAGGGAGTTGTCCAGGTGGCTCTCCTGTTGTGTCCCCTAGTGTTACAATACTAGCCCAAATACAAGGATGATCTCTCTTATGTGTGCCTGCAAACCTTGCCTGCTTTCATTAGTGCACACTGAGGAAAAATAAAACAAAACCGATAGCAGTAAGTTGTGTATGTTTTTTAAAATATTCAACTCTATTCTAGGAATATAATCAATGAAAAGATGCATAGAATAATTACTACAGAAAATCATTTACTATCCTATGACCACTAATAATTACAGAGGAAATCAGGAAGGGGTAACAGTGATCGGATGTGAAGTGAATTATATATATATATATATATATATATATATATATATATATATATATATATACACACACACACACACACACACATACATACACACACATATATAATTAAAATATACATAGGAGAAAAGACAACATACTCAACAAATGCTACTGGTCAAACTGATGGCTATATATATATATATATATATATATATATATATATATATATATATACACACACACACACACACACACATACATACACACACATATATAATTACAAAGAAAAATCACTCAAGGAACACTAAATGAGTTAAGTACATGATTTAAAAACAGGATAGTCATGTAGTATTTTTAAGCATCTCCCTATAAATGAACTTCAAAGAGAAATCAATTTATTGTCTAAGCTAAATTAGTAAGTAAACCTATAATAACACTCTGAAAGTGTCAGAATCAAGAAAACTTTTTTAAGACTGAACATCCACCTCAGATGACGGACACTTATTTTCAAATGGCATCACACAAAATAAACAGGTAAATGGAAAGAAAAAAGAAAATGGGCCTAAAAGTAAATATTTGATGATCTGGGTAAGTGACTTGGCAGAAATCATTACTTTTAATATTCTTACCTCAAAATAAAGTTAAAATTAATGTTTTGATATAATTTCGAATTTAAACACAAACATAACAGATTAAAATCCTATTCAGTTCATGTTAATTTATTATTTTCTATTATTTAAAATCAGTTTATTAGTTGCTTGTCTGTGTATTTTGTCAATGTTAGGTATAAATATATTCATCATGAGTTTTTTTGTTTGTTTGTTTGTTTTGAGACAGGGTTTCTCTGTATAGCCCTGGCTGTCCTGGAACTCACTCTGTAGACCAGGCTGGTCTCGAACTCAGAAATCCGCCTGCCTCTGCCTCCCAAGTGCTGGGATTAAAGGCGTGCACCACCACACCCGGCTATGAGTTTTTAAATTAACATGAACTGAATAGGATTTTAATCTGTTGCATTTGTGTTTAAATTCAAATTTAATTCAAATTGTGTTTTCAGAATCTGGTCTAGTTCACATAGAACATAGAACCAAATTTCTAAGTACAAATGCTCTGCTTTCTCTGTTGCCAAAAATACAGTGACATGAAAGTAAGGAATTATCACTGACATTATAGAGGAAAGCTTACTAACAGAAATGTTACTGCTGGTAATCACTGAGAATGGTGACTCTGATTAGCAGAAAGGGATGTGCTGGTATTCACAAAGTTAAGAAAGAAGAGACTTGATCAATCCAACAAATACCATGAAGGCTCTCATCTGAACATACTATGCAATGGATTTTAGAGCAGCAAACCCTCAAGTGCCTACTGCTCAAGCATGAGGATCCAAATCCAATCTCCAGAAGCTATGTTGAAAAACAACAAAACAAACAGAAGAGTATAGTGGCACACATTTGTAGCTGGGGAGGCAGAGACGTAGATCCTTAGATATCACTGGCTGGCCAGTCTAGCTTACTTGGAAAGTTCTAGGCCAATAAGAAACCATGGCTCTAAAGACAAGCTCCTGAAAGGCTTGTTCTCTGGTTTCCACACACTATGTAGAAACATGCATGTGTGTGTGCATGCACGCACACACACACACACTTTATTACAGCTTGAAATTTCTTTCTGCTTTAATTAAATGAAATACAATGGGATAAAGCTGGAAGACATGGTTCAAACGAGTATGCAGTGATTTGAATAAAATTACCCCATAGTCTCAGTCTTCTGAATACTTGGTTTCCAATTGGTAGTGCTGTTTGGGTAAGGTTTAGAAGGTACAGCTTTCTAGAGGAAGTATGTGACAAGGGGAAGACTTTGGGGTTCTGAAAGCCATATGTAGTTCCCATTTATAGCTCTACTTCCTACACAAAGTTTAGGGTTTGAGCTCTTAGCTATTCCTGTTCCATGACTCTCATCTGCTGCCAAGATTCTCTGCCATAATGGATTCTTATTGTTCTAAAAACCATAAGCCAAAAACCCCTCCTTTCTCTAAGTTGCTTGAGTTATTGTGTTTGAGCTTACCAATACAAATCAGAAGGCATGCCTATATTACAGCACACACACACACACACACACACACACACACACACACACAAGCACAGAAACACACACAGCCTGAAGATCCTGAAGCTCCCAACATAGCGTTTACAAATAGTTCTCACCTTTCTTTAGTCACCAAACCAAACAAGTGTGCACGTCTGACACAGAAGTGAGGAAGCACGTTGTCTGAGAGTCTAAACTCTGAAATGGCTATTCACCAGTAATGGAGACTCCTACTGCAAACCTTCAGCAGACAGTTGCTTATCTCTGAATCTGATGTACACACAAAATTCATCTTACACCTTTCAGAGAGACTGAGCTCATTAAGTCTCTCAAAATAATTTGTTTAATTTAAAAGAATTTTCTCATTCTTCACAATATTATTTCATAATAAAGTAATACAATAATTGTTTCAAGATTCAGTTATTTTATTACAATCCATTTTTCCAAAACAACTAAGTTGAATATAATGTAACTGTCAAAACCAAAAAACAATCACATGAGCTTTTAATTATTTCTCCAATTGTTTCTTAACATTTTACAAAGGAAGCACTCAACAAAATAAACACCCTACAAAATCCATGGGGTTGCAGGCTTTTGACACAAGGAACTCAAAGTCTCAGTTCTGGAAAGATCTTAAATTAAGTATTCTTTTAAAAAGAAAATCAAGGATGCTTGAAATTCATGAAGCGGGAATAAAATACTGAAGAGAAACATCTTCATGAACCAAAACAAGATGAAGCAGAGTATTGCTCAAAATATTACAAAAGGCCATTGTGGGGTTTATCTGCTGTCCGTCAAAACACTGTAGAAGCTTCCTATTATCCACCCGCACTTGTGCCATGTTCTCTGGGTCTTTGTCCTGAGACATACACAGAACAGCATTCGGAGGATTTCCAAGATTTTTAAAATAGCTTTTAATAGTCACCCCATCAGTTTCTACACTCAGGTTCATTCTGCCGTTGAGATTAGCTTCCACCAGCACATGACTGCCCACATTTGCCATCCTTTCCACCATGTTCTTCAAGGTCTTCAGAGCTGGCAGATAAACACTCACATCAGAGCCCCGAACCTGGGGCTCTGTGCAGTCTTTCCACCGCCTTCTGGGAAGCACCCTCACAGGCAGGTCGTGGACCACGGCGCGGGTGTGGCCAGGGCACGATGCCAGCTCCACCACCAAAGTGAGGCAGGGGCGCAGCTTGTTGGTGAGCTGGAACTTCAGGGATGAAGCGCTGCCGGCATTCTTCACAGCTCTGCCCAGATGCTCAGACATCAGCTCGAGATAGATCTCGTTGAACTCCTGCGAGGCACCCTCCATGCAGAAGAGGTGGAAGACATCCCGCCTCACCTCACCCCACAGCTGGACCTCACCCAGCAGCCCCATGGGACAGAAGCACAGCCTGTCAGGGCACACACGGAGCACACAGACCTTCGCCAGCTTTGCTATGGTGCTGCTGACCTGAATGAAGAGCTCTATAAAGCGCTTGCTGGTGATCCTGGCCCGAAACCTCATGGTGCCTCGGTGGTAGAGGGAGCGCTGTGAGGAGCCCACTGCCAGAGGAGTCAGCTGGTTCACTCTTCCGGCCTGGAGTGTAGCCTGCTTACCCTTCCGGTCTGGAGCACAGCCGGCTCAACTACCAAGACTGGGGTGCGCTCTACTTCCCCTCCCTCCTGCCCCAGCACTGCCTGCTTTTGGGTTCCATGTGCCTGCAGGCCCACTTATAACTGAAGCCACCTAGGGCAGATGCTACAGGGACACACTTTGGATGGTCTCTGGACCCAACTTCACCTTCCCACCTGCCTGTCCTATTTGAATATGTCACTGCTTCTGGTCTGGTCATAAGAAGGTCACTCTACACACTGTGACCACAATTAAAAGCACCAGCACCTTGAGATAACCAACCCTTTTAAGACACTTTGGTGCATGCATATACCAAATATATATTATAGTCCTGTTCAGTCCAGACATTACTTGCAGATGTTACTACATGTCTTATAAATAATGTGATAAATTGGATACACATTTTATAACCTGACATTTGCACCTAAAATGTACATATAATGGATATCATTCCATACTATCACACACTAACAAGTCTATATCATTTTCAGGGCTAGTTTTCTAGTATATTGATAAAAAAATTATTCTACAAGAGGAATTCGCATGATCCAATTTTGACCTATTACTAGGATAACTATGAACAGCTGTTACACAAAAACACATTTACTTTTGTCAGTATTTACTTGCGTTAAGTTTAAGGGGAACTCTTGGTTATTACATATGCATATAAAACTCTTCCGTTGCCAAACTGTCCCAGAGAAATTTCTATCAACATACCTTCCCATCAGCATATAGCCATCTATGTTGTATGTAGTGACGTGATAAGTAGAAGAGCATGGCTTCAACTTGCAATGTATGTATGTGAATTTTACATTCACGACTTTTTCTGGAGTTTGTTGCTTGGTTTTTAAGGTCTCTGATAAGACCAGACTGGTGACACATTCCAATAATTCCAACACTGGGGGCCAGAGGCGAGGAGGAAGGATCACAAGGTTAAGGAAAGTTAGGGTTACATTCTAGGCCAGTCTAAGCTACATGGTGAGATTTTATCTCAAATAAATAAATGGATAACAAAAGAATAAAATCTCTGGCAAGAACATTAACCCTCTGTCCCTGTAAATATGGCCCAGATTAGTATTTGGCTTCCATATTATCGATGATGTTCTTTACCCTTAAGAAAATACTGAATCTTTGTATATGAAATGTATTTGTCTTTTTTCTGGTGCTCCTAGAGTCCTGATCCATGTGAAATACCAAGGATGCAGGTCAAACTTCTATACTCGTTCTATTACAGCAGAGTGCTTCCTCAGCTCCGCTTTTTTCAACTAGGCAGTGATGATGCCAGCACAGGTCTCTGACGAAGATGCTGAGAGACCGAGATCTGACTGGTTCTTCATCTCACTCCTGCCCCCAATCAGTAGTCCTCACTCTCATCCCAATCTTTTTTTTTTTTTTTTGGTTTATCAAGACAGGGTTTCTCTGTGTAGTCCTGGCTGTCCTGGAACTCAACTCTGTAGACCAGGCTGGCCTTGAACTCAGAAATCCACTTGCCTCTGCCTCCCAAGTGCTGGGATTAAAGGTGTGCACCACCACTGCCGAGCCCAATCTTAGCTCACAGGCAGCAGCATCTCAGCTAGGATGTCAGAGCAATCAGTTGCTCTATGTAAACTTTCAGTTCCTCTTTGTCTTTTAAAAGAAAGCATTTAATTGGGTGCTTGCTAACAGGTTCAGGGTTAGGTCATTTACCTTCATGGTGGGAAGCAGACAGACATAGTGGTAAGGGAATAGCTAAGAGCTTTATATCCTTGGCCTACACGGGGAGAGAGGGGGGAGAGGGAGAGGGAAAAAAGGGAGAGATAGAGTGGACCTGGTGTGGGTTTTTCAAAGCCTACCAGCAACAACACACCTCCTCCAACAAGACCGTATCTCCTAACCCTTCCCAAACAGTTTGTTAACTAAAAACTAAGCACACACATATGAGCCACTGGGGGTCATTCTCATTCAAACCACCATACTCTTCATGAGCTCCGTTTGCTCATGGGTACCCTCAGGATTTCCTCTAATAAACTCATCTCTCTGATGATCACATTAGTGAGGATCGGGTATTTCAAGTTTTCATGCACCATAGGCACAAGGGAATATATGACAATCCTCTGTCTGCTTCTGCACTTAAGCAATGTTCTATCCATTAAAAGGCAGAGACCCAGTGACCACCATATAGAGGATGAATCCCAGACTTGCTGTTACCTACCATGAGGCCCTTGTACTTTTTGGTCCCTGAAGAAGGGGACTATAGTATATAGCACCCAGCTTGTTTCTAGAACTGAACTCATTGAAGATGTCAGTCTGTGAGATGTACATTCAGGTTAGCATCTACTATAGCTTAAATATAAAGTGTCCCACAAAAGTCAATGTGTTAAACATTTGATTCCAGAGTGGTGCTACTAGAAAGTGTAGTGGACCTTCAGAAGGTGGGCCTAGCCCTCACACCACTGGGCCATGCTTTCAAACAGAGTGAGTGGGTCCTCATCTCTGTTCTATTTCTTTCTGCTCCCTGGAACATGAGAAAACTGGTGTTGCTCCTCCATGCACACCTGCCATAATGTGCCACCTGGCTACAATAGTGACAGAAAGCAGACCAACACTGATGATAGGATAGGTTGTTGGTATGAAAAGGAATTTTGGAATACAGTGGAAATGTACAGTGGGGTAGAACAGAATGATGAAATAAAATGGGATGATATAGAATGCTGGTATAGAATGGGACATAGAGATGCAAGGGAATGAAATGTGAGACAGGATAGGCTAAAACAGGAAAGGCTGGGAAGGGAAAGGATGAGCTGCAGCACTGGAATGAAATGGATGATAGGATGAGTGGAGTGGAGCAGGGTGGGGTAGGATGCAATGGTGGGATGGGAAGGTAGGACTAGCGGGTAGGATAAGAGTGGATGAAATGATAGGATAGAATCATGTGAGAAGAAATACTGAGGGTGTGGGACGCACCACTGGAATGGGACAAGATGTGATGGATGGGATGCTGCAATAAAATTGGATAGGATTAGGGAAACTGTTCCCTCAAGTGACAAGAGTCCCACCAAACTAGCCCAGAAATGACACACTGACCCAGATCATTTCTCTCAAAGATTTCACTAATAATATTCCTGGTCCCAGCAACAACTCTAGACTCTTTTAAAAGGAAGGGAACCCAGAGAGTTCTCTGTCTGTATAGATTAAAATTATCAATGTCTGAAGTGAAATAAAGTAAACCTCTAAGATGTTGTTAGCATTTTCAATTATAATTTGAAAGTTCAACAATGTTTAGCTTTAAAAGAATTAATGATTTACACTTAAAATATTCATGTCTTTTTCTTTAACATCTGGTTAATTGTCCTTGATGATTCCACAACTTAACTGGCATTATAATACTGTAAGGAAATGTTCTGCTACATAAGACACAGGAGACATTACTAACATCTATCTATAAAGCAGGGAGAAACATAGCTGTGATCATATGTTGATTTCTTATTTACAGTTGGGTACTACTGCGTGTTGTGGATTGCTGTTTGTATGTTCTGCTCCCTCAAGAGGGGTGCCCCGGTGAGGAGCAGATCGAATACTCAGGTGAGGTCAGGGGAAATCTTAATTGGTCAGATAAGGCTAGAGCCTGTGATTGGGCAAGAAAAGGCAGAGCTTAAAGTTTTAGACAGGGAAAAGAGGAAGAAGGCGATATGAGATGAAGGACAGAGGGAGAATAAATGGAGGAAGAAGGAAGTGAAGATGAACCAGAACCACATGGCCTGGAGGAGCTGCAAGTAGCCAGGGATTTCATAGCTGGGCAACAGAGCAGTGTACATTTGTTCAACCTAGGCGTGCAGCTTGTATTTATATCAATTGAGTTTTGTGTTCTTTGCATGGGCATTTTGGGGTTAGAGATTGACCATTATAAATCTGGCTGGTATATTGTGAGTCTCTGGTGTTTTCATTTCACAGGGCTAATGGGATCTGAGTGATTGGTAGCAGGCTTTCTGTGGGGTCACCTCCTGTGGCTGGCCTGGGAAGTGTGAGCAGGCATTTCAGGAAAAGACTGGTTTGGTCAGCTTAGCAAGCAAAGACTGAGAAGAGTAGCTTGGGAGTGGGTTTTTGACCAGAGCAGCTTGGCAACAGGCTAGCCAAGGGAACCAGGGCAAGATGGCCGCTTGGGGCTGGCCATCAGGGTGAGTGAGACCACCGAGGCCGGTGCATAGCCTGATTTAGCAAGGGTTCGGTTTTTGTTTTTGTTGTTTTTTGTTTTTTTTTAACTACATGCTACAGCTGCTCTTTCCTGTGAACCAAAAACTTACTCTGTCCATTATGGCATCTTTAAATACAGAAGTCACAGCCTAGGCTCCAGAAAATCAAGTCTTCTTTTTCTGATGTTGTGGTTTTGTTGCTGTTTTTGCTGTCCTTTAGGTTTTTGAGATGTCTAGTTACATAACCCAGGCTGGCTTGAGTTTGTGATCCTCCCACCTCTGTTTCTCCAGTGCTGGGATTACAGGACACCCACATCTGAGCTTCTTTTGCCAAGTCAACAATCATTAAGCTGCAGTCTGTATTGTTGCATAGATGAGTTCTGGCTGCAATCACACCAGTTCCTCAGAGGAAGGGACTAGGACGCCAGTCACTCTCACCTCTACATAACTCAAGATAAACAGAGGAACAACAAACTGCAATATGTCAAACCAAGTGTCTAGCCAATATTTTTTCCTACCATCTAATGAACTTGTAACATTGGTAAATTTTAACATTTAAAATGCATCAATTAGCACAAATTCTCTGTTAATCTAAGAAATAATTTCTTCTTTACATTTAAAGAGACAGGATAGATAGACATGAAAAAGTACAGGCTGAGGCCTCTCAACAGCAGAGAATCAAGAATTCCAACAAATTGGCAGCATTTGCTTCAGGTTCTTCTCCCTTCCCAGCTATAAACCTGTAATTTAGAAACCACATCAAAAAACCTCACTTACAGTGAATGGATCTGTCCTAACAACCTTGTGCAGCACTACTTTATCAAATCAGACTGTAAACCTACCCAAGACTCTAGCACCATCTTATAATCCCAATTAACAAAACAAAATTATGACAAATGTGGTGATAGGTGTTTGAATGAGAATCACCCCACAGGGTCACATACTTAAATACTGGCCCCAGTCGGTGGAACTGTTTGGGAAGGATGGGGTGTGGCCTTGTTAGATGCAATCTGTCACTGAAAGTTTAAGGCCATGCCATTTGCAATCAGTTCTCTCTGCCTGGTGTTTGTGGAGATATGAGCCCTCAGCTACTGCTCCAGCCCTATGCAGACCTTCTGGCTGCAAGCTTTCCACCATGACAGTCATGAACTAACCCTCTGAAACTGTAAGCAAGCTCCAATTCATGGTCATGGTGTCTCTTAATAGAAACAGAAAAGTAACTAAGACAGTAGTGACAGAGGAGAGAGTGCCCTGAACGTGGCTGAACAAAATTCCAAAATTTTCCAAATTCCTACAGTCACCACTAGGACAATAAAATGTGACCCTTCTTTGAGAAGCCCACACTCCTGCTCTTGGTGTGGGCCTTAATTTCTTCCTGAGTGCCTCTATTCCTCTTACTGCTCAGAATTAGGATTACATCAAAAATGTATATTTAATAAACTCCACCTCTGTTTTATATTGGCTTTTTTAAAAAAAAAATTCTATTCTGTGGCAAAGCAAAGCATTCTATTTAACCAAAGTAGAAGAACCTCAGGATGAAGGGAAATATTCAAGCTGCTATGCCTCTGTCCAGCAATAAGTGACACTTCCATTAGAGAAGTCCACATTGGTAAGTTTGTTTGTTTGTTTCCCCTTACCTAGTTAAATGTTAAATGGTTTCTAAAGGAAGGTCCTCCCTTCTAAAGGAAGTGTTCCTTCCTTCGAGGTGCCCCTGGCCCTCTCAGCCACTCCCTAGGCTGCCTCTGCTTCTGGCTTCCCTGCAGCTTGAATGTACTTTTGTGTGGTCTGCAGTGTGCCTGCTGCTCTTACCCAAGCGTCCTAGGTCTTGGTTTTGACATCTGTATTAGTCAGGGTTCTCTAGAGTCACAGAACTTGCAGATAGTCTCTATATAGTAAAGGAATTTATTGATGACTTACAGTCTGCAGTCCAAATCCCAACAATGGTTCAGTAGTAGCTGTGAATGGAAGTCCAAGGATCTAGCAGTTGCCGAGTCCCACACCGCAAGAAGGCGAAAGAGCAAGAGACAGACTCCCTTCTTCCAATGTCCTTATATGGTCCCCAGCAGAAGGTGTAGCCCAGATTAAAGGTGTGTGCCACCACACCTTTAATCCCAGATGATCTTGGACTCGGAGATCTCCCTGTCTTAATCTTCTGGATTCAATCACCACTGTGTCTCAAGATCTCCATACCAAGATCCAGATCAGAAACTTCTATCTCTCAGTCTCCAGATTAGGTTCACTGGTGAGCCTTCCAATTCTGGATTGTAGTTCATTTCAAATATAGTCAAGTTGACAACCAGGAATAGCCACTACAACATCTATTACCGATTTTGAACAACTCTCAGTCAATGTTCCTTTGTCTTCTCCTTCTAAAATTCCCACCATGCATACATTACAGGGTTTTGTTTTGTTTTTTTTTTTTTTCACAATTCTTGGATATTCTGTTCCATTTTCTGTGGTGATATTTTACTCTTTTCTGTGTATTTTAAGTTTCAATAGAGATTCTTTTCTCCACAGAAATCAATCTACTGGAAAGCCCATCAAAGTCAAGATTTGTTTGTTTGTTTTTATCTCTACTTTTTCTTTTTTTTTAACTTTTTTTAAAATTGTTGTATTCTTTTTTTTAAAAAGACTTATTTATTTTATTACATGTAAGTACACTGTAGCTGTCTTCAGACACTCCAGAAGAGGGCACCAGTTTTCGTTACAGATGGTTGTGAGCCACCATATGGTTGCTGGGATTTGAACTCAGGACCTTTGGAAGAACAGTCTGTTCTCTTAACCACTGAGCCATCTCGCCAGCCCTCTCTACTTTTTCTTAAATGTCCCATCTGTCTATTTACATTACCTATCTGTTATTACATCAGGTATTATTTTCATTGAGCCCTTGACATATAATTGTAGTGGTAAGCTGTTAATCCTCATATCCATGCCATACCTAAGCATGGTTAGTAATGTCTGTTGCACGTGGTATGCTGATTAACCCAACACTGAGTCTATTTGTCTCTCTATATGCAGGGCAGCAATCTGTCCTATGATAAATATCTGAAGGAAGTAAATTGCGGATTTTCATACTAAAAAAGAACTTTCTTAAAAATTTAGTTTTTCCTTACTGGAAGAATGCAATGAAGAAGTCTCCAAGTTTCTTGCATTCCAAACCAGAAAACTACAAAGTGTTTTATGTATTTCTATATTACTAAACTTCAAGAATACCCTTTACAATATACTCAATTTTTTAGTGACCTAAAAAAATTAAAGGTATTTTAGTGGAAAATATATGTACTGAATTAAGGGTGAAAAATAGGATTATGTTCTAAAATTTACATTTACCAAAGAAAGATTGATAGAAAAAAATATACAGCTGCATGTATTTTCATTGGTAAGTTCCCATTTAAAGTAGTACCACCATAAAACTTTGGCCACCATAGCCAACATAGCAAGTAAGCTATAAATTACAGCAGTGTATTGTAATATTTTCAGCTACTCAAAAACTAAAGCTGAGTTTGTGGTGGTGTGAATGAGAATGGCCTCTACAGACTCATATATCTGAATGCTTTGTCCCCAGCTGGTAAACCTGTTTGGGAAGGATTGGAAGGTGTGACCTATTGAAGGAGATGTGTTACTGGGGAGGGCTTTGGGGTTTCAAAAGCCCACATCTTTACTAGTTAGTGTGTGATCATCCTCCCTCCCCTTCTCTCTGTTTCTCTCTCTCTCTGCCTCATGGCTGTATCTCAGGATGTAAGCTCTCAGTTACTGCTCCTGTGCCATGCCGACCAGCTTCCTCTCATGTTCTCTGCCATGATGGCTACAACTCACCCTCTAAACTGTAAGCACCAGTAAATTCTTTCTTCTCTAAGTATCTCTTTACAACAATTGAAAAGTCAATAAGACATGAAGGCTGGAAGGTGGCTCAGCTGAGCATAAGGACCTGAGTCCAAATCCTGTAAAGCGAAAGCGGGGCACAGTGGTGTGCTTGAACTGCCAGCCTTGAGGTAGAAGCTGTCTCAAAGTCGAGATGGAGACAAAGAAAGCCACATGATATCAGCCCTCAGGCACCGACATGCACATGTGCCCACACACCAGAGAGAAGAGACACACAGAGAAAGAGATAAATGTGGGACCAAAGCTTCCTAATAGGTTTTGAAACTGTTTGCAGACATATAGCATATTATAGCAACGCTTTGCTTACTGGAGGCCAATACTAATGAGATTTTTTTGAAAACGTGTTTGCAAAAATATAGCAAGGTTTAACTTACTAGGTCACTAATAATGACATATTCTCCATAAAGAAAATTTCTAAGTAAGAGACTTTATACTTTAAAAATGTATATATAATTTTCAAATGTTTGGCCAGGATGTTTCTACTTTGTATTAACTTTTCCAGTATTACCTGGGACAAAATTCACCTTTAATGAAGGCTGGAAATATGGCTCACTGGTACAGCATTTGCCTAACATAGAAAAAGCCCTGGCTTTAATCTCTAGCACAGAAAGAAATAAAAAAAATCATCACAGAAGTTACCATAAATTTTTCTTTCTTTTTTTTTTTTTTTAGTTGCCATGAACATTAATAACTGTTCTGGGCATGTTCTTAGATTACTGCTTCAGACGGCAGTGTTTAATAAGCTTGTTTTTATAGTCTTACTTAATGTCTGTCAGACTCTTACTGATTATAAAAAGCAGGGTGCCAGCCATTCACTTCCAAAATCTCTAACTTCTGCACTACTCCTGTCTGATGGTCACTCTCCCCAGTTCTCCTGCTGTCTGAACCTCCTGATAGCTCCATTCTGAACCCTTCTCCAGGATGAGAGCTCTGACAATGTTCCTGAGATTCAAATGCATCTCTAAAGTTGGGAAAAACCAGAGTGTCTTGTGCTTCTCATCCCAAACTGTAGTTTCAACAGGACCGACATCTGTGCTTAAGACGGCCCCGTGTATGGCATGATATTAGATAGCATAGTTGGTCTTTATGCCCTTCACCAGTAGCTCAGCAGCATGAACTGTGAGAGTGGAGAAATCACACAAACACAAAAGCAAGCAGCATGTTCCCATGCTTTTCTCTCTACCCTGGGCTATAGTTGTAATCTGACAACTCCTTGATGCCTTAACTTCCCCACAACAATGGACTTAAAAGAAATGGTGAACTAAAATAAACCTTTCTTCTCTATATTGTTTTCTATGGAGGTATTTTTATCACAGAAACAACCGTGACAGTAAGTCAAAGCTGAAGATGGAGCATCCAGATACAACCTGGAGGTAAAACATCAGATTTTCAACACTGCCCCTCAAATTCACAACCATATAGTAATGTCATGACCTTTCTGAAATGATGTCTTCTTTATGTTTTCTTTGGTCACAGTAGGAACCTACTTCCTGGTCATCCTACATGCCCAGACTCTAAGCTCCACATAGATTACCTTCAGATCTCTGTCTAAAAAGAAATAAGCAGACAATGGGAAAGTGCTACAGCTGTGATGACATCTATTCTGTATCAGCTTTAGCCACTAGACTCCAGACAGTTAGACATGATGTCAAACAATGACCAAGGTATTGTTTGTGACTTATATAATTACATAGGAAGCTGAATATTTCACATGATCCAAAAGGGCAAAACAAGAACTAGAAGAATCTATTTTTAATTAAGGTTTATATTGCTACTCCAGGGCCTAAGAGAACTAATAAATTCTAAATAAGATATTACTAAAAATGTTAAATTAATCATAATACACTCATTTCAGGGAAATCGAAGTTCACACTTTAAGTCTTAGTCTTATTAATGAAAGAATTCAGAAACAAATTTGGAAGCAAGTCCAAGGCCAATTTTATTAAGAGTTTGAGAGATTAAAAATTAGCAGGTCCAGCAAGCTGAAAACCTCAGCAATTGCCAGGAGGAGGAGGATGGAGAAGAGGAAGCCATGTCTTTAAGAAATCAAGCAGCTTCGGTAATAGAGACAGCAAGCAGCTAAGGCAGAGGGGAGTGAAGCTTCCTAAGAAAAGGGTTGAGAAAGCACAGAGTGTGCAGTAAGCCAGCCCAGGCTTTGGCAAATACCCAAACCAAAACAAAGGATCCAAAGAAGAAAAGGTAAGCAACGCTTTCCTGGGCAACCAAAAAAGCCACCAGGCTCCATGCTAGATGCAGGCAACTATGCAGATGCCTACACAAAAAGGAAAGGCCTCACGGGAGGACACATAAACTGTCCAGCTGGGGGACGGGGAGGGTATTATTCCTACCTCCTTGCCTTGGCTCTTGGTGAACCAGGCTTCTTGAAGGGTGGTCCTTTGATCGGGTGACTGACAGTCCCAACTCTCAAGGGCGAGACAATAGAATGAAATATTCTAATCTTTGGAGCAGACTTTGCTCTGTCACTATAAAACTTCATCAATTGTTAACACACTGGAGCATTCAATCTCTGTCCCAGGCCTCTCGTGTTTGGCTCATAATCTATCTCTTATTCTCTTTGAGATGAGAGTTGTGTTTTGCTTTGATAAAAACTAGAATTTAGGTCATGTTTCCTTGGAAGAATTCACAAAACACTATTTTTTGTTTTCAAAAAAGCACCTTATATAATATTTAAACTGTGAACACTTCTTATAGAGTCTAGCCCTGGCCCACTTCTTAAAGAGTCAGGCACATATGTGGTCAGACATACCCTTGCTTATATGGCCTAGCCTTGCTTGCCCCATTCTCTCCATACAGACCATAACAAAGTCTTTGGCCCAGGCCTCTCCTGGCTCCATGGCCTCCTTTTGGGTGGCGGGCTGCCTCTCAGGAACTACTAGCAATCAACTACCTTTGCAACAGTTGCCCTCTCCTGTTCCACTGGACTCACACACAATACCTGTGTAATAAGACCTCCACTGAAGTCTCTTACAGCAGAATGTAGTGAATGACTCAGAGACACAAGCCCGCGCTATAGAAGCCAGTCAGCTACACAAAGAGTCCTACTAAAAGGTAGGGGCAACAGGACCTGGAATGAGAAGAGGGACACAGGAGAGTAAAGAAAGAAGCAGAGATGGTGAAAGTATGTTATTTGTATGTGTGAATATGCCAAAATGAAGCACACACAGTATAAAGGAATCAATAAAAAATTTCAAAAGAAAAATAACTTTAATGTTCTGATTTGTCAATGATCACATTTGTCTATCATCACATTTATAAAATTGATATTCCATTGAATTTTAGAATTAAATATATCTCATTTAATAAATGAAAATAAAATTTTTCCCTCCCCAATCTTTCCTTGGACCACTACATCATAGGTCAATATACTTCCCTCTTCACCAAAAAAAGAGAGTATCAATGTCCCTCCCTCTTCATCAAATTAAGGGGGTCTCAAAGTCAGAGGAAATGGGGGAAGGGCAAAAAGTCAACTATTAGGAACTGAAATTCCCAGAAAAGAGGCATTTTATTCTGAAGACTTTACAAGGCTCTCTGGCAAGAACTTCCTGATTGTGGAGAGTTGGAATATTACAAAACTAAGGCTAAATTTTAATGACTATTCTTCGTCCATCACTGTCTACCTTCTAGATCTGACCTAACTAACGACTTTGTTATCAGTAAGTAAAACCTTTAGCTTCAAGCAACAAAAAGCTAAGAAAGGGTAAAGGCAGGGAGTGCAGAAATTACCATATGAAAGAAGGCTCAGTTTGGAGGGAGCGGGCACTAGACCTGGGCTGCTGGCTCCCTATAGGAAACACCAGAAAACTGTACAATATATAAATAAATCATAAAAGGTCATAAGGGCCCCTGCCTCTTCCTCTCTTGGAGCTAGACCACCCAGGTGCAGGTCTGGCACCTAATTCCAAGCTCACCTGTCTCCCTACTAAACTATCTCCTTCCCACAACTATTCATGCCTTAAAGGCATAAATAAGAGCCTTTCTGCACAAATCAGACAGCACCTAAGACCTATCCTACAGGTGTCCCTGCTTCACTGCTGCCCCCTATCTGTTGTCTCCACCACTACATTTAGTCCATGCCTTTACTCATGATTTTGTTGCTATTGTTCTGTTACTATATAAAGTTCACAGGAGCCCTCCAACAGGGGAACAAGTCATTCCTGGGCCATGGTCATTCACAGTTGCTTAGTCTAAACTATCTCTGATTCCCCTTGAGGTAGAGCTGCGTTTGTGGACAATATATTTTAAAATTCTTCATAAAGTAATAGCAGCAGAAAGAAAGATCCAGAATACCTTATACCCGACTTCTCCAGATTACATACAGGAGAAAGGACTACCTCCATTCTAAGAGTGGGTACCTGAGACAGAGCAGACTTGAAAGACCTCGACTCCTTAATTAGTAGGTGGAAATCTTCATGTGCACTACACAGTTGGTACCTAAGGTATGTATGTATTCAGGAATAAACATGAGTCTAGATTTTATTTAGAATATTTTCCAGGCTAGGGGCAGAGCTCAGTGACAGGCCTTCCAGAAATGAAGATATTCTAAAGAGACACTTGTTTCTGTCTCAATCCGATGATCAGACTATAAAAACAAGGGACACCCAAAGAAATGGTGAATCTCACACTGGGAGAAGGAAAGGCAGCAGCCAGAGGGAGCTGTTTCCAGAGAGAGAAGTCAACAGTTCCAACAGGATGAGCCTGAAGCCCTGACAGTGATGGTGCGTGGAGCCACACCTTGACAAGGATGGTTTAGATAAGCATATCCATGGCCTGTATCTTCTACAGATTAACTTCAACTCAGAGATACTTCAATTTCACTGTGCAACATAATTTTCTTGATTGTTTTAATTATCTATAGAGTTTTAAATAACATGGTTATTTAAATGGCAAACATAAACATAAATTTAACACTACTAGAAGATCCTAAGTGAAGAGTGTTACAGTGACAGTGACAGGAGGCGCACCACTGCACTGGAGGGAAGGGTCACTAGAGGAACACACGGATTCAAAAATGTTCAAAATAACTAAGCATAAATAGTTTAATGTTTATAAACAGTTCACACTGATCAATGAAACACAAAATCCTCAAAAAGTGGTGAAGGGGGCATGGCAGGCAATTCACAAATGAGGAGTTGAAAGCAATAAATGTAGAAAAACAAATTCAGCCTCAGAGAAGCACCAGAGCTGGGGTGGCACAGTGGGCTCTCCCTGAGGTCTGAAAACCCGTGGCCTCCCACTGACTCTGGAGAGAATCCTAGTGTGCTGGCAGCAAGAGAAGGCCCTCCAGTACTGCAGAGAACTTAATTCAGTGAGATTGCTAAAGCCTTAGCTCCTCTTCCACAGACTCGGAACATTCACGGACGGTAAACAATAATGAAAATAATCTGCATTGAGATGATCACTAGACAGGATTCCTGCAGTCCATTCTGGTTAGAGCCAGGGGCAACAGGAAGGTCCAGCCCAGGAAATGCTCCGCAGTGAGAGTCATGTGAAAACTATGGAAGAGCAGAGAGGACTTAAGTCAAGTTAGTAAACAAAGGCATAGAGTAAGACTGTGATAGACAGCTGGATGACAGCTTGACCTCCAAAGTATTC
Organism: Mus pahari; assembly: GCF_900095145.1. Lineage (NCBI taxonomy): Eukaryota > Metazoa > Chordata > Mammalia > Rodentia > Muridae > Mus > Mus pahari. The sequence continues at coordinate 34,445,772 of NC_034605.1, forward strand.
TAAAATGCTGAACTGTCTCATTAGCAGGGAAAAGTAGCAGAGACTAAACAACTGTTTGGAGTTGTGGTCAGCAGCACTATATATATATATATATATATATATATATATATATATATATATATATATATATCCCTATGCCTCAGGAGTTTAGGGCCACCCTAGACAAAAAAGGAAAACTTGTGTCTCAAGGACAAAGCCAATAAGTAGCCGTGGTGGTTTAAAAAGAAATGGCCCCCATAGGCTCATAGATTTGATTGTTTGATCATTAGGGAGTGGCACTACTTGAGAGGAATCAGGAGGTGTGTCACTAAGTTTTAAATGCTCAAGTCAGGCCTAGTCAGTCTCTCCCTCTCCCTCTCCCTCTTTGCCCTCTCCTTTCCCCTATGGCGCCCCATCTCCATCTCTCTGCTGCCAGCCAATCCAGATGTAGAACTCTCAGCTCCTTCTCCAGCACCATGTCTGCCTGGATGCAGCCATGCTCCCTGCCATGACTATAATGGACTAAACCTCTGAAACTGTAAGCCAGCCCCTATTAAATGTTTTCCTTTAAAATAAGAGTTGGACTGGTCATAGTGTCTCTTCATAGCAATAGAACACTGAGTAAGACAACAGCAAAACTGGGATTTAAAATTAGTCTTATACCATTCTGATTCTTGACTGGTTTACGTTCTACTGTGGAAATCTTAAACATACATAACAACCTCTATGTCCCATCATCCAGCATCTTGTCTTCTATTTGAAACATTCCTCTATCTTGACATACTTTTATGTTGTTTTCTGAATGAGCACTTTAAAACAAACACTGCCTCATTGACACATCTCAGTTTGTATCCTTACAAAGGATTATATACACAGCTCAAATTTAAAGCTTTGACATGTTATCCCCCAAACTGTCACAATCTGTGACTCAGAATCAGGATTATATTAATAGTATCTAATTGTTTTAGAAAGCAAAACAAAAGCTATCTTATTGCAAATACAAATATACTAAATGAACACAGAAAGGATGAGAAAGATTCACACCGCAGGTTACCATCAGAGAGAGACTGGAGAGGTGTGGAGAGGGTCAGGGGAATGATGGTTTAAATAGATTTCTATATGCTTCCCTGCAGCTATGAGTATGAATATGCATTTTTAGAAAAATAGGTGAGCCTTGGCCAACACAGAGTAGAGCACACCCTGAGGCATCACTCTGGATGGAGATCCAAGGCAGAGAGCAAAGGAGTACAGACCATGTGAGGTTGTCCCCTTTGCCATTCTGCCCTACACTTGTTCATTTCTCCTGGGAGGTATAACTGTGAACTTACCTATCTCAACGGTTATATAACTAGGACTTTTATAAGCTTTCAACTAGGGCAGCAGGAACCTCAAAGACCATGTGAAACTCCAGCTATGCAAAATCGTGAAATGAGGCCTTTGAGTGAAACACTGATCAACTAGCTATGTTCTAATGCAGAGGAGATGCTCTTCTTCGCCTCTATATTGTGTTCCATATGCTGTGCAGATTTTGGGGTTTTTTTGGGGGGAGTGGTTTGTGTGTTTGTTTTATTTGTGTATAGGGGCACATGATCAGTATGCAGACGTGCATGTGGAGGTCAGAGGTCAACTGTACAGAGTCAGTTCTCTCCACTTTGATGTGGGTCCTGGAAATTAAACCCAACTCATCATGTGTGCACAGCAAGCTACTTTACCCACTGAGTCATCTTCCAAGTCCCCTGCCAACACTATCACCAGCACCCCAAGTGTGTGTGTGTGTGTGTGTGCATGTGTGTGTGTGTGTGTGTGAGAGAGAGAGAGAGAGAGAGAGAGAGAGAAGAGAGAGCACACCACGTAGGTCTGAGAACCTCTAGGGTCAGTTTTCCTTTCTACTTTTATGTAGGTTAGGGTCTGGGGACTGTACTCTGACTGTCAGGCCTGCAATGGTAACTGGTATTTCCCACTTAGCCATCTTGCCAATACTAAACCAGTAAATCTATGCATAATAGCGATCACCAATACCTACCATAGAAACTGAGTTTGCTAACTACATCCTACACTGGCAATCAATCATAATCATTATTCTTAATCATCAACAGAAACATGCCACTGGGAAAAATGAGATGGATTCCACTTAGCCACCAAGATCTGAGCTAGGCAGCTCCTCTCTCAGGGCATCAAAGGTACAAATATTGACATTCTATTGTTTCTATATAAAAAAAATTGCCTGAAGAATTACAAATTAAAATGTTTAAGTCAAACACTTTTTCTTTATTATTTAACTGAAATGAATTCTACCCCTTCACCAATCTTGACATAAAAAAGAAAGAAAGAAAGAAAGAAAGAAAGAAAGAAAGAAAGAAAGAAAGAAAGAAAGAAAGAAAGAAAGAAAGAAAGAAAGAAAGAAAATCTTTTTCTCCAAGCTGGTGACACAAGCCTATAGCCTATAAACCCAGCTACTCGGGAGGTTGAAACTGGAGGACCACTCAAGGTCTACCTGGCTACAAAGTGAGTTCCAGCTACCCTGAGAAACTTACTATGACCCTAGCTCAAAACAAAACATAAAAAGAAGGCTGAGAATAGAGCTCAGAGGTAGCCCAGAGGAGACCCTAGGTTCAATTACCAGCATCACACACAAAAAGGGAAAACTATAGTTCATCACTTCAATGTAAAACATCCATACCTGGAAGAGGAAGGGACAGTGCTGAGAACACATAAAACCTAACAACCTTTCCATTCTAAGTCATGTAAAGTCCAAATAAAAGAAGTAAGTTTTCTTAGGTTCAGAGATGAACTTCTCTTCCACAGAAATGTGCCTGAAACACTGTTGGCTGTACTGCCAAGTTCCATGCTCTGCAGACACTTCTGCAAGGACTCTCTCAGACTGGCCTGCTCTGAGAACAGCCCCCAGTGGCCCTTTACTTGAACAGTTTAATCCCGAAGGAGCAGCCCAGAAACAGCTAAACTAGAAACAGTGGAATTCAGTTCATCAAGGAACCCCTTTTGGAGTTCCCTGTCTGCAACTAGTAAGCAATCGAAGTGGCAAAGCCCAAGGGAGGTTTTAAAAGGTACCTGAACAGCTAACTGCCATGGGGAACACGCAACTAAGAGAGAGCATTCCCACAGCATTCCTGTTACACTTAAGACTGAGGCCATCATGCTCCCAGAATACATGTTCATTTGTACTTATCATTATTTGACTTAGCCATCATTTGTAGGTATTTTTTCTTTTTATATAAAGAAAATTTTTAGTTCTTAGATAAATGTCTCAGATCACAACTAATATTATTCATTTACTTTGCCAAAATTAACACAAACAGCCAAATTATCAGAAAGTTCAGAAGAAGAGAACTCAAAAACACAAAAAGAATGGTGGAGCCCACCAGATGGCTCAGCTTGTAAGGGTGCTTGCAGCCAAGCCTGAGTGCCACATTTTGATACCTGGATCCCATGCAGTGGAAGGAGATAACTACATGAGGTCAGCCCCTTCATCACTTTGTCCTACACTTGTTCGTTTCTTCTATGACTATGAAGTTATTTCGGCAGCATGGCTAGGATAATCATATGAATTCCTATTCCTTCATTGGACTACCAGGTAAGAATACCTGAAATGTGCGACTCCAAGAACACAGCTCTTTTATAGGCTCTTAGATAGACTGCTCCGTCACAGCAACAGAGACCTCATATGGTGGAGGGAAAGAACAGATTCCCCTCCAAACTGTCCTCTGATCCCTAAATATGGACTGTGGCACATGAGCCTCTCCCTACACACATAGATAGATAGATAGATAGATAGATAGATAGATAGATAGATAGATAGATAGATAGATAGATGAAGAATGTTAAAGGACTGATGATGAGTTAAGGGATTTCTTCTGGAGTAAAAAAAAATATATTCTAGAGTCAGTGGTTTACTGATAGCCACTCAACTCTGAGAATATACTGTGCTTCATAATTCTTATATTAGAGTAACATCATTATCACAACAAATACACAAGTCCAAGAAGGTTGAACACCAGAAGAAATATCAAGATGGTGGTACTATAAAAGTTTTAAACTTATCCAACATACTACATCCTTGAAGTCTTCTGATTCTAGACCTAGAAGCTAAGAAGCATCTCCTCACTGAAGAGACACAGGAGGAGAAAGGGCAGGCTTTCCCCTCTCATGGATACAAAATCAGTTTATATGCTTCAACTCATAGGATGGAGTGCAGAATCCAGGGGCCTCTCTGAAGACAGACGCCATTGGCCTAGACTTCCTTGCCTTCACTGGACAACTCATTAACAAAGCAATCCTACCCCAGCAAGACTGACGGGAAGACAAACAATGTACAAATCCCAAGGAATGTTAGAAGTCTACAGCTATTTATTCAAATAACAACACACTTGAATACCTCAACAAAAATGCTGAGAAATAAAACTAAGGAAATATTATTGAGATATTCATAATCCACACATTAGTGACAAAAGACACTTCCCTAGCATACAGTCTGATACAGAAACAAAGTTTCATTTGTTTCAACTTGTCAGGAATTTAAGATGAAATAAGGCACTATTCCCTGCTGACAAAACAACAGTAAGCAGGCAAGACAAACCAATGGGCGTTTCCCCAGAAGGTCAAAGAATCACCCATCAGCTTAAATTGGTTTATGTTATTAAAATGGTTAAACATGGCAGATGTCACCTAACTCCCAGATCCTTTTACATGACCATAGTTGGATTAATTCTATGTGAATTCTGAATAATAGCCTTGCCAATTTCTAAAAATACATCAACTCTGTCGCTATCTTACAATTTCTGCTTTATTTGTCTAGCTCCATCTCAAAAGAAATTTCAAGGCCATACATCTTGACATAGTGAAAGGCAATAATCACAGCACTCAGCAGTGCTGTTAACATTTCTGAGCCACAGGGGATTACACAGGCAGATGCTGAGGAGAGCGCCTGTCTGAGAGGCCAGGGCAGCTCAGCCTGCACTGCAGCTGGGAGAGACTGAAGCTGCTGGCAGTGCAGTCAAACTTAGGAAAAACCCTGAGCACAATTCCGGCATCCGAAATAAATTAAAGTAAACAGTATTGCTCTCTCTCATCCACCCTGTTAGCAGCCTCTCCGCAGAGCTGGAGACCACACACTCAGACCACACAGCGCCAGTCCAGCTCACTCGCACGCAACATCTACAAGCTGTCACTCTGCAGATGGGGGAGGGGGTGGGGGGAGTTCTAGAAGGATGAGGGAAAGGGAGGGGAGGGGAGCAGGAAAGGAGATGGAAGAGGTCCCTGCACAGACAGCTGGAGTTTGGTGTGGGCTTGGGGAAGCTGGAAAGCCCTCCTTGAGAAAACAAGATCCTCTGTAGTCTTGACCTAGACTCCCCCACACCAATTTAGTAGCTGATGAAGGATTAACAAAGCATCCATTTAACATCAATTAACCTCCTATCCATCACAAGTCAAAAAGAGAAAAATCACTACTATAAAAGCATTTCATTAAAATAAAGCCAAGAGGACCATCTTTTCTTAGAATTTATAATGTATAACTGAATTTTCTTTATGGATTGTATTAGACAGGTTATTCACTCTCTTCCCTCACCATTAACTGTATACACTAAAAGATTTTTGGAATAGAGATTGGTGTGTGTGTGTGTGTGTGTGTGTGTGTGTGTGTTCGTGCTTATGTATGCAGATGTCCTCACCCATGCGTGTGTGAAGAACAGATCAGTCAGTTATCTTCTCCTCCTATCTACCTTTTTGGGTTTTCACAGTCTCCCTTTCCTGCACTTCAGGTGCAGGAGCTCACCATTTGGCCAGGCTGGCTACTAGCTCCAGGGATCTGCCTGAACTAAGAGATGCCAGACATGGGTAATAGAGATCCAAACTCAGGTCCTCATGTTAATAAAGCAAAGCAAACACTGACCCACTAAGCCAGCTTGCTGGCCTCCAAATCAGAAACTTAGTTTCATAATTTTCCCTTATTGCATTGGGGCATAAACTTATTTTTCCAAAATATTTATTAGTACAATAAAAGAAAGCAAATTGCCTGTTACAGAATTTCAGGTTAAAAGTACATTTTAAAACTAACTGGTAGAAATAATATTAGGAAAAAGTCAGAACATGAAATTATAACCAAGAAGGAGTTCTAAGATCAAATGAATAAATAAATAACCCCAGAGAATCATCTTTTTCCTCAGGCCACAATGCAAAGCCATAATTAACAAAACCAAAACCAAACTCAAACCTGAAAGAAGCTAGAGAGCCCACGTCTCACTGCAGCGGCGCCTGCGCAAAGACAGGGCCTCAACCAATCTGCAGAGAAGCAGGCTGTGTGAGCAGGGCTTCCGCCCTGGTCTTCCCTGCCCTCTCTTTAGAATCCATTCCCTTCTTTAACTCCAAAAACGAAAAGTAACTGAAATATGTTTTCTATGCTTTTAATAAAAATATTAGTGTTTATATCCTAGTCTGCTATGAGAAAAAATATAGTAATTATGACATAATTATGGATTATGTTATAGTAAATAACATAATAAATGAATGGCACATAATTCCTATTTATTTTTCTATTTTATCTCATGTCTCTTTGTTTATAGATGAGGAAACAACTATTATCTTCTGCTACACTTGGACATGAGAGATTAGAGGAGGAAAATGTGCCCAAGGTCACCAGGAAACAATACTGACCAGAACAAAAAAACACAAAGGCAAAGTCTGAGAAGGCCTTCAATACTCATCCATAACTCATCTATTACATAAATCCTGGATTATCCATCTACTCTCATAAAACAAGCATGGACTCACTGGGAGGAGCCACTCAGAATGTTCCTTGTTCCCCAGAAACAGTACGGCAGCTAAGCACCTTCCCACACAGTACAGCCAACCAACGGCTGGAGTCTAAAGCTGGCTGGTCCTCAACCCACTGGATGCTGACCAACTGTCAGCAACAACATCACACTACTTAGGGAAAGGAAAACGGAAAGGCAGCTTCACATAAAAAACACACTATCATTCAAAAATATTTGCAAATTGCACACCACAATTCCTTCTTCTTAGATCCACATGAAACAATAAAACTTAATTCCTGGAATATCAGAAATTGTTTTTTGTTTTTTGTTTTTCAAAAAAAAAAAAAAAGTTCAGGTGTCACTCCTAAAAGTCACATCACTTATAAAAGACTGAAGAGGTCATTAGCAAAGAGGCTACAGAGAAAAAGATCACCTGGAACCTCAACAGGTTGACACCCCATATCCTCAGAATGGGGAGAGTGCTAAAGATAAACTAGGAACGCAAAAAGGTTTGTTCAATCCAAGCTTTCATTAAGAGATGGCTGTGCCCCAGGTATTACAGTGGGCAGAAGTAACAGTACAAGATCAGGAGGCAGAAACTGACCATGGCCTTCAGAAGGGTCATGGCAGTGGGACAGCTCAACAGAAAAGGAACATTGGCAAATCTTTTTTTAAAATATGACTGAGAAGGGAAGAAATACAGAAAAAGTAATTAAAATTCTGAGGTCAAGAGAGGACTATACTTCTTCCTGCAGGTGCCTTTCTTGTTGCTGCCTCTAAACATACACAAAGGAAAGAGCTGTTACGTTAGCAAGACAAGAAAGACAGTCAAAGGCAGAAGCGTATGGGCTCCCTAGCCAGGTACAGAGAGAGATGCATCTCTCACCATAACTGGAAAAGAAACTGTCTTGGTACAAGGACCATGGGATTCTACTCAGACAGTTCTATTTTTCTAAAGCAGGTGGCAAGATCACCTACTAGAGAGTACATGTGAATGGATGAACAGTATAAAGGCATGGAAATGCTCAAATAGATTTTGCATAGAACGTGGGTGATAACCTAGAAGATTCCTTAAGGACCCCACTGAAAGGTACTGCCTCCAGCCCTCAACAGCACCTACTTTCCCCCTCTGTACCCTCCAGCTTTTGTTTCTCTGTAAGCCTAACCATCTTTTAGATAACCACACCTCCTAAAATAGTCCCTTCGTTAAAGTCTCATTTGAACCATCTGGCATGAATTCCAATTCCTGCAGAGCCCCTAACTTACACACACATACATCATGTCACTCATGTGGGGCTTTCATTATGATGAAACCACAGCCAAATAACTCAGGCTATTTATCTTGCTTTCTCACTCAGTAAAATTATAATGAATGCAATCATATAACTTGCAAAGTCACAGAATTTAAAACTGAAAATGATCTTTAAAGAGAAAGAAAGAAAGAAAAGAAGGGAAGGAGGGAAGGAAGGGAGGGAGAGAGGGAGGGAGGGAGGGAAGAAAGAAGGAAGGAAGCCATTAGAGCTTCCAGAAGAACCTGCTTACAGAGCAAGGGAGCACCTTCAACACTACAATTCTGACTACTTGGATCCACCCTAAGCAGTCAATTTCCTCATCAATTCAAACCTAGATTCCTTAGGTCCAGGAGAACAAACTACTCTAAAAAAAAAAAAAAAAAAAAAAAAAAAAAAAAAAAAATGAATGATCCGCCCAGGTTGTTTTTGACACTAACAGTACTGAGTTTAAGAATATTCAGGAAACTTTTTCCATGACCAGGTGTTACTGGGGGAAGGGACTGTCTAACAACTCAGTTCCAAATGCCATGCTTGACAGAAAGCCCTCAAGTAACCCAGAGAGCACTCGCCCATGCTTGCACACTGGCCGCCTAGAGGCAGCCCAAATTATGCCCATGCTCATAGACCTTCCCTGTCCTTTTGGACTCCTCAAAGCTTTCCCTCTCACTCGATCCCATACAACTCCTTCTCTCAACACCCATTACTCCAGTTTAGTTCAAGCTATTTTTTGAGGGACAAAAATACCCCTTCTGAATCCAGGCTGATGTCATTATGAATACCTAAGTCATATGCCAAAATTGGGAGATAGGGGAATGACAAGAACTATTCCCTGTATCAGGTGAGTTTCCTTGATAACCACAGCCCTTAACACTCAGACATAAGACAAATGCTAAATGATAACATGATTCATGAAGGTGAAATCTGTCACTGCCCAAAGACTGAGAAAATCTAATCGGTGACATTTCTTGGAGTCCTTGGTGTTTGTTTCGTTTATAGAAGTAGCATTTGGTTTTGCTTTGAAACAGGGTAACATTTGTAGCCCAGGCTGATCTTTTTACTCAGCATCCTCCTGCCTCAGCCTCCCCGGTGCTGAGAATGCAGGGACACTGCACACTGAGATAATCAGATTTTATATAGTCTCTCTGAATACACAAAAAGGGGAACTAAGGCTCCGAGATACTGAGTAACCCAGTTGTCATGCAGCTGGCTGGCGGTAGCACACGTAGAACTGAATGGTTGCCTTAATTCCTACACCAAAATAAATTTGACTTTAATAACCAAATTGAGATCAAAGAAGCTTATGTGTGTATTCACAGCTTCAAAATTCCCAGTGTGTCTACAATTAGGTGAAGTGTGCCCATTTGCACCAACAGCATCATTCCTCTATTCAACATAAACATACTATAAAGTGATTACAGTGAATAGTCCCTACCATCCCAGCACTGCAGGCAATCAAGGGGATGCACACCTACATCCCCAGAGTTTATCATTCAATTCTTCCTCAAACTGTTTAGTAACCAAAGTTATTTCCCACTGCAATCAATCTCAAAATCGCTTACTTTAACATAAGCCTAAAACTCATCTACTAGATAAACATTAAAAACATAATATGTGTACTATGTAGTAGGCATTACTAGGAACCTGGGCCTGATAACGTTGAGTACAAAAAAGCCAGGCATTGATAGTGGTGTGTCTTAGCACTGAGGAGACTGTGGTATGAGGATCGCTTCAGTCAAGGAGTTCAAGATCAACCTGAGCACAGAGTGAGACCCTCTCAAAGAAAGAAGAGTAAATCACAAAGTGCATGAAAGGTAACCGAGAGACAAGTTTGTCCCTAGCATTTCCTACATGGTAAGATCTTGCTGTGGCTATACACTCAGAGATTCTATTCAGTACCAAGTCTTTTACCAGAATGCAGATTCTTAAACTGTGACTGCCAAGCCTATAGGTTATACAGGGTCATGTAACTGAATGCAGAGGTAGAGGGGGAAAAAAAAGTGAAATAAAGTCTTCTAAACACATGGGATCAAAAATGAATTAAAAAATGAAATCCATGGTGAATCAAAGGTGTTACCAGCAGTACTCAATCCAACTTCATCCCAGCCTTGGTTCTGAACTTTCTCTCTGTGCATGTTGCCATGACATGAATTACCCAAGAGTATTCAACCCAAACCCTACAACTCAGCGTCAAAGTACTATATGCTACAAACAGCAGTTGTTTTCACTGTATGTTACTATTTGAATAGAAGATTTATCTCCTATAGGCTCAAAACCTCCTAACACTGTTTTAGGTAGTTATGAAAGCTTACAGATGAAGAGCCTTGTTGTGAAAGTGAGTCACTGGGGGGTGGTGACTTAAGGTTTAAGAGCCCAGCCCCACATCCTGACTTCTATCTGCTTCCTATTCCTGAGGGGTCCCAGGGCACAGTCCTGCCAGTATGGGGCAGCCTCAACAGCATGGGCTATATAACTCCAATCTATAAACTGGAGTGAGCCCTGCTTCCCTTAAACTGCTTAGCAGGTACTTGGTTACCACACTGAAAAAACTAACACACTACATACATACATATATATACACATATATGTATGTTTATATACGTGTAAATGTATAAATGTATACATATATATACACACACAAACAAAATGTTCTGTTCTTAAGAAAAATGGTTTTATTATAGAAAACAAAGACTATACACATTTCCCTATTGGCATTCTTCAGCATGTAATCATCAAGTGATTGGGTCTTTGAATCGTGTTGTGTCCAAATTTTAATCTGAAAAACTGCTGTTTAAGTTGCTGATTTGAAGTTCTAAAAGATCACCAATGGATTTTGCTTGGGAGTAAGGACAAATCTGCAATCATCTCCAAAATGTTCCTAACTGTCCTTCTACCACTGTGTCCTATGTATTTATATGTAGAAATGTTCTTCCTACTGATGATTAGAAAATTAAAATAATCAATCAGTTCTGAAAAGCACTGAAGACGCTCATTGTCCCGTGGTTAGAAATGGTAAACCAAGACTTAACTATTTAGGTAAAAAGAACTGAGTTATCCAACTCTATGCTTTCATCTTTAATAAATGGTAAGTTTACATGTATACAAAAATTGCCTTAAAAACGCTTTGTGATTTACGGTTAGTGAATAAATACATTGTCTACCTATTTTACAAACTTACATATAAAGTCATGGAAACTATAAGTTTTAGGTGGCAAAAGTTGAAGAAGCCCCATCCTAGAATACAGTCTTTGCAAATTTTTTGAATGTAATCTTCAAGGTATCACCTTTTGGAAGATAATAGTTCAAAATGTCTGGTACACTAAATGAAATAATTGAAAAAGAAAAAAAAAAGACTACTTTCTAATGACTGCAAAAATTGTTTCCAACAAACGGAGGATCCCCTGCTTAAAAATACTAAGTGTCTACTGTGTCAAACAAAAGAGGCAAGCACACATCAGCGTCTTTCTATCACCTTTCGAATCACAAATTGTTCACACTTAGATCATTCTTGTTTTGGCTTTCAGTTCCTTGCCACTGGGGGGAAATCTGTTACCAAGCCTGGGCCATCACAGGCTAAGCTTTATAAACAAAGTCTTACTATGCGTTAGTAGAGAGATAATCAGTTGCCATTAGTCGTTTTAGTGTAAGGCATCCAAAGGGCCTAATGGAGGTGTGGATGAAGCCGCACTTGCTGCTCCCAGAGAGGTAAAGAAACCATCCAAGCTTCCCCTCCGCCTTAGTCCGGGAGACTTAACCAGATTCAAAGCCGACCCTGCACACAGCCTCCTCCGGGTCCACCCGGCGGCCTGCGCGGAGGCGGATGGGGAGGCTCGGCCCGTGGCTCCCACACTCAGCCCCGCGCCCGGGGTCCCTCACCGCGCCTTCCCAGGTCGCCCAGCCCCGACGGTCCCGTGCCGCCGCCGAATCCCACTCCGGACCCGGGGCGTCCTCAGCCAGGTCGCGACACTCACCTGCAGCTCGCAGGCGGCGTCAGGTCCCGGCCAACCCGCTCCGGGCCGCAGCAGCCAGCCGTCGGGCCGCACTTCCGCACGCCGCGAGCGCCGAGCGCGTCGATCCGCCGCCTAGCCGAGCGCCGAGTCCTGGATGGACCGCCTCTTCCCAGAAGGGGAAGGAGAAGGAGGACCAGAGTATGGAGAAGGGAAGTTAGGTGGTATAGACGGGATGGAAGTGGAGAGGGAGGGAAGAAAGGGGAAGGAAGGAGGAGAGAAGGGTGGAGAGGTGGGAAGGAGAAGAGGAATTGATGGGAAAGGGGGAAAAGAAGGAGGGAAGCAGAAAGGAGGAGAGAAGAGGGAGAAAGTGTAAGGGTGGAATTCGGAGAGGAAAAAGAGGGGAAGGCTAAAGAGAGTACAGTCGGTTAGAGTCACAGAAGATGTTGCCCAAGAGTCCACAGCGGTCAGGGATCAGCACCAGGCCAAGAGGCAAACCTCAGTCGAAGGACTGCATCTAGCCAGGAGTGCCCGCCTTATTAAGAGATCTCACAGGTCAGAGCTTTGGGGTCCCAAGGGTCTGAGTGGCAAATTGATTTGCAAACTCACAAGACCCCCCCCCCATATTATAGAAATGACTGCTATCTACAGCCAGAAGCCCTAAGGTTTGAAGGCACCCTCCTGCGGACTCTGGAGATGACCAGCTGAACTAAAGCAGACATTTCCCTGCGGCTTCCTCTAATAGCAGGAATGAAGTGCAGTGATCTTCAGCAGAGGATAATGGCAGAAGCATAGGGTCTACTTATGGTTGTGTTGCCATGACTGTGGAGAGAAATAGCTACAGGATGCCCATTATCTAAGGCCAATAACAGCCTAACCTTTCTAATGCTGAGACCCTTTAATACAGTTCCCCATATAGTGGTGACCCCCGAACCATAAAATTATATTACTACTTCATAACTGTAATTTTACTACTGTTATGAAGACAATGTAAATATCTGTTTTCTGATGGTCTTAAACAACCCCTGCGAGAAGATCATTCCCCCAGAGGGGTTGAGAGCCACTGGCCTAAGCTATTTTTTTCAAATATCTTTCTATGCTACCTTATGCATTCATTCAGTACATACACTGAAGAGGGTGTTGTACAGACACTATGAATTAAGAGATATCATATGGCTTCATTTTTCTCTCCTTTTTGTGAGAAGATACGTCAAAGTGTTTCCAAAACCATCCATTTTGAAGATCAAGGGAACACTCTTTATACGTGAGCAAGAGACTTGGCAGCAGAGGTCCTAAGGAAATACCATAAGAAATCTCTGGCAGTCACACAGCCTTTCACAGTGAAACAAAACCCTTTGGGTCTCAGTGACATGCCATTTGTCAGGTAAGGCTGCCTGCCATCAAAGCCAGAATGGTGGCTCTGGAAAACTCACAGTTTTCCCTGGATCAAAAAAATAATAATAAATATGCTATGCTAGTGAAACAGAAACACTCAGAAGAGGAAAGAGACTCTTTTGTTACTATAAAGAACACTGGTACAATTTTCTTTATTTTCCCCCTCCTCAAGTTTCTGGTCCTAACCCTGAAACCAACTAGCAAACACTGGTGCAGAAGTTGCCAGAAAATACAATTGTTAAGCCTAAAATTGCTATGGTAGCTGCTGAGGCAATTACAAATCACTGTCTAGGTTTATGTTTTCAATACTTTCAGATTTCATTAGAACTAAAAAGAAGGATTTTGACGCGGTACTCCCTGGTCTATCCAAAACAGTCTTCGGAAACACCAGGAGACGCCACTAGGCTCCTTGGATAATTCATGTATCTGTTTTGCCTTACATCAATACCATAAGTACTCAGTATTGCATGGCATGACAGTTTGAAAGGGGCCATACATAGTTAGTGTGCAACCTAACCCTCAACACAACTGTAAAGATACCATCTCTTAGGGCTCCTTCTTAGGAGAAGCTAACAATTAGTTGTCCTTGCTGGGGCATTCCTCATAGTATGTACCACAGAGACCCACTGTGACAATGATTCTTTTTTTTTTTTTTTTTTTTTTTTTTTTTGGTTTTTTCGAGACAGGGTTTCTCTGTATAGCCCTGGCTGTCCTGGAACTCACTCTGTAGACCAGGCTGGCCTCGAACTCAGAAATCTGCCTGCCTCTGCCTCCCAATTAACTCCTCTGGGATTAAAGGCGTGTGCCACCATGCCCGGCAATGATTCCATCCACGAGGCTGGCCATCCATTAGACCCGTCAGCAGAGTAACATTCTCTTCATTTACTCTCTTGTCCTACTCCTGATCTTTCTAAGAGAAGGGATTTTGTGTGCTTCACAAAATGGATGTTGGATGAAAAGCTGAGATTCAGGTGTTCGCTATGGTAACACCAGAACTGTGGGGAGAGATCTATTTCTAGCCATCTACTTCAAAATCTGCTAAACAGCCAAGCAAAAAAAGGAAAAAAAAAAGCAATATTTGATAAACAAAGTTTGACAATATAGTGACAGCTGACATGCTTTAAGCCAATACTCGAGCATTGGCATCCTTCATGATTTAAAGCTGCAGAGAGGATTTGAAAGCCTGCAAGGTTGTCACACAAACCGAGCTCTTTCAGAAATTCCTTAGCCATGGTTCTTGGTTTAGGAAACCCTTTGACTCATGTTCTTTTTACCTTCATTTTAGCTATCGTGTGCTCCTAGCAACTGCCTTGAGATGAACTTAGCAATCTCCATTTCTCATTGGCTCCAGGTCTCGGTGTGAAAAGTCTTCAGCATAGTCATATGTCTCTGATCAATTTTACAGTGAAATGGAGCCCCCCGTGGGCTTTTTATTTACTTGAAATTTGCATATTTCGATTTGAAAATTGTAAATAAACTTGGCTCTAAAGAAGAGGCCTGGTGTTACTGTTACCCCAACCATATGGCTATTACTGCCATCCAGTGCAATAGTGCAGATGTACCGAACACCTGTGTTTATATCTGGGCGTCTCCGGTGGTAGCTTATGACCGTAGGTGGTCCATGAGGGAGGGAAGAAATTGAGGAAAGGCTCTCTCTGCCAAAGATATATGAGAGCCATATAGCCTGGAAAAAAGGAACTGGGTCAGAATGTGGGAAGGGCTCAGTTAGCGTCCCAGGGTGCTCTCAAGTTCCTGTTCAGTCCCCAGAGGGCAGAAATAATCAAATGCTATGATTATATGTGAATAGGAATTAAGATTCCTTTGGGTCCTGAATAGGGGGTTTCTAACTAAATGTGTGGTTTCATTTTAGTTACTTTTAGTTTTTCTTATTTTGTTGGTTTTTTGCTATCATTGTTTTCAAAGAGTCTCACTGTACTGCCCATACTGGCTTTGAAATTCTCTGCCTCTGCCTCACAAGCGCTGGGATTGCAGGGGTCTCCTCTCACCACAGCTGCTAATTTAGTTCAGATTGCTAGCTAGAAGTAGGTGACTCTGTGTGTGTGTGTGTGTGTGTGTGTGTGTGTGTGTGTGTGTGTCTGTGTGTCTGTGTGTCTGTGTGTCTGTGTGTGTCTCTCTGTATGAGAGTCTGTGTGTGTATCTGTGAGTGTGTGAGTCTGTCTGTGTGTGTCTGTGAGTATGTAAACCTGTGTGTGTGAGTCTGTGTGTGAGTCTGTGTGTGTGTGTGTGTGTGTGTGTGTGTGAGAGAGAGAGAGAGAGAGAGAGAGAGAGAGAGAGAGAGAGAGAGAGATTAGATAGTTTGGAATTTCCTTTTTCACTTTGAAACAGGTATGCCTGTTCAGTTTGAACAAAAGTAAATTTGCACAATGTCAGTGGCCATAGGACTGATATAGAAAACAACACAATTCTCCCACTTTCCTCCAGTGTATCCATGAGAGTGATAGCATGTGAAGATGAAGGTTCCAGCCAGGGTTACTGGCTTCCATTTTGTAGCTCAGCTGCCAAGGACTGTTCTCCCACTGGGACCAGAACTATCAGCTGTGGTGTCATGCTGTGTACAAGATTTGAATCTTGCTTCCCTCCTGTAAGAAGGCTTCCCTATGTCCAAGGTGTCAGCTTGCATCCAGTTTGCCAATTTGTCTTCAGGTCTCATTTTAAAAAAAAATTCCAATATGACAAAAATTTTATCCTGGTCCTGTCTGTCCATGATGGCATTTCCCTATGTTCAGCAGGACTCCCCTAAAGTCTAAGGCTCAGAAGCGTGTCTTTCACAGGGACTGACCTCAGGTTCTCAAGGCAGTGACAGGACACCAGCATTGTTGCTCCACGCCTGAGAAGCTATGTAAAAAGGAAGCTGTTCCTTAACTACTCAGGATGTCTTCATCCTCAACTCTCTCTCCTGTAGGTGAGGAAGCAGCCCATTGCCAGCCAGCGTGTCTTTACATTTCTGGGATCCTAAGACATAAGGAACACATGCACAGATAAAAGCTAGGAAGTGTTTTCATACCACATAGACTTTCTGCTTTCACCAAGTGAAACCTTTGCTGTTCCCGGCTGCACCCTTGTAACAAAGACACTTAACCAAGGAAGTTGAGAGGTACTTCAACTCCTGAAAAGGTACTGCTCCTGAAAAGAAACACTCAAAGTGTTCAACAGCACATTACGACGGGAAACAAAAATATCCACAGTCCTGAAAAAGAAATCAAGAACTAACTCTAGCACTATTGATTAAAAGAAAAAAATTACATTGAAAATTCAGAAGCTACTTTCTGGTCCCTACATGATGTAACTCCTGAGTCTTTGACCTTTGGAAAATTCCAGTTAATCTCATTTTTTAAAGTTGGTTGGATAGGAGAAAGCCTGGAGTGCTGAAATCTCACAAGTAGGTTTTGGCAACAACTCTCTGAAGGAGTTTTGGCAGAGCCTCAAGACTCGCTCATCTGGCACCTCTGTCTGGCCATCTGGGCAGAATGGGGCATATGGGTGGTGTTAGTGTAGTTTTTCCAAATAATTCTGTACACCATGCTAGTGGATCACACTAATTACTCTGCTGTTCAATTGAAAGGTGTGGTTCCCCAAAGGCTTTGTTCTGTGACTACATTACCTATAACACATCCATTTTAAACAGAACTTTGAGACGGCTCCCTCCGCCTCTATTTCTATAATCCTTTGCTGCCTGGTCCTCAATCACTTCCCCACCTCCCTGTTAGTCTCGCACCCTGGAAATAATTACTGTGCTAAGGTACAATCCTCGAAAGGCATTTTGCAGGCTAACCATGAAGTAAAGTAATAATAAAAATAATAATATAATGATAAATATGTGAGCTGTGTTTTCAATTTTTCATTTTTATTGAATGTCTGCTTTTTTTCCATGAAGTAATTCATTCCTGTGTGTTACCATATTTTTCAGACCTTGGATGTCTGGGTTATGCTTCGATGTTCTCTTTCTATTCAGTGTGATACATACCCATCCCACTATCAGTTAGAAATGTAGGTGAACGCACAAGCATGAATGTTATACTTCCTTCAGATAAACAATAGCTTTCCCAGACCCTATGGACACGGAGCATTCTTACAAAGTTTCATATAAAAAAGAAAGAAAATTAAAATTACACATCTGCATAAGATATATCCTTGGTAGCTGATAAGCTTCCTGGAAACTTCGTTTGGGGAGGGGGGTCATGTCAGTGATTGCTAGTCTCTCCGTCACATGTCATTTTATGTTTCGGATCTGTTGAACGCTAATCGTTACTGCTGCAAAGTGGCTCCGATTTGCAAGCATGTATTTGTTTAGAACACATTCAGAAGGAAGTTTGCTTTTCTTTTTTTTCTGTTTCTGAACGAAAATGTCCAGACCTTGGTTACAGTTCCAGCTTTCTGTAAAGTTCAATCCTCTTCAGCTGCCTGATGGAAAAATGACCAGCCATGGTGGGACAAGTCAACAGGCTGATAAATAGCCAAGAAAGAAAAAAAAAAAACAAAAACAGTAAGCACCATGCAGCTTCCTAGGCCCTTGCTATACATAAATAGACTGATAAGTCCTGGCTCTGCAGTTGCCAGCATCCTTTCCAGTAAATATCATCTCAAGCCAGAAGCTCTGTAAGTCAAGTAGATTATGAGTCAAAGGCATAAAGACACCAAGTGTAGCACTCTATCTGCCCTGCCTTCCGCATGGGTCTTGGCCTGTTTGAAGAGAAATAGAGTACCAATTAACTTTTGAAGTATTCCAGGATGTTTCTCAGGCCTGAGATTAGTCAGCTTCCCACATCACATCGGCAGGGGACCTGTGACATACTTAGCTGATGGTCTATAGTTTCAGAATTTCCACCGTGTTTTCCTTAACGACTTGTAACACAATAACCTTTCCCTTGAAAGGGATCTGCTTCTAGCTGATTCTTCCAGGAAGCAATTTACCATACCCCTACAAAAACAAAACAATCAAACAAAAAATAAAACTTTTTTTTTTCTGTGCAAAATGTAAACTTTCCACTTGCTAATTCGGAGAGATCTGCAGTGTGTGCACAGTGCAGCAATTCAAATCAAACTCTCCACTTCCAAGAATATGGACTGAGGCGTTTTGTTTTGTTTTTCAAGGCAGGGTTTCTCTGTGTGCCCTGGCTGTCCTAGAACTCACTCCGAAGAACAGGCTGGCCTCAAACTCAGAGAGCTCCTCCTGTCTCTTCTCATGAGTGATGGGATTAAAGATGTGCACCACCAGCACCAGATCCTGAGACTTCTTATATGAATGGCATTGTTTATTTTCTATGCATTAGCTCTTACTCTCTTTACATTAAGCCAATCTTCCATCAAGACAGAGAACTGCAAATAATAACTGTAATAGTTTCCCAGAACACAATCTTGGATATCAGGAGAAAATAAATGAAAAATCTTGTTTGGTTTATTTGTTTATTTGTTTATGATCAAATTTTGTTGTTTGGTCACTGTTTACTACTGGGGCTGGCTAATACAAATCAGTTTGCCTTATGAAAAGTTTAAAGGAAAATCTTTAACAACAGATAATAGCCACAGAAACACTGAAGAATCTGCTTGTTTTTCAGGCATGTTTAAATTAGCAAATTTGTGTGGAACCAAATAAAGGAGCACACTGTTGGCTAAGTTCATGTGAAAACTTAATTATCTAAGGATTGGAAGGTGGAAATTATTCCACACACAAGGCTACTGTCACAATTAATCTCTTTACAATGGGTCTTTATTACTTTAAGATGTTGAATGTAGCCATCAGTCTTCAGGATGTTTAACATTAATCTATTCACAGTGGAAAATGTAATAACTTACCTGATTTGCATACTCCTTATGGAGGCTTGTTGAAACACAAGAGAAACATTTGAAGTAGATAGAGATGTTGCTCAATGTTAGAAGACTTGCCTTAGCATCGTCCTTGCTTGTGATTCCGCTAATGGCACCACAAAATCAAAGTCATTTCCCTTTTTTTAAAAAAGGAAAGCAAGATTGGTACATGAAACATCACAGCAAATCACTCTGTTAAATATACTCTATAATGATTATTTTTTTGTAAATTGGAAACAAGTTATTCAAATATATTTTAAAACTGCATGTAGATGCTAAGAATCTAATAACTATCCAGTGTGTTGGTTCACACTTGCAATACCAGCACTTGGAAGACTGTAGTGCTGAGGCAGAAGAATTACTAGGAGTTCAAGGCCAGCTTGGGATTCAGAGTTCCAGATCAGTCTAGACTGAGGAGTGAGACTGTGTATTAAAATAAATAAATAAATAAATAAATAAATAAATAAATAAACCAAAACAAAAAGACTAATAATTTTACATTAATTGTCTTAAACTTATCAGAAATGTGACACACTTCATGACATTTAGAGAACCGAAGTCATTTAGGATTCTCACATTTCTTTAGAGAATTATTTCACAGACTCAAAGCTTTCAACCTATACTCAGTAATTTTCTTGGCATATAAATTAATGGAAACATCAGCTTAACTTTTATAAGCCCAGGAGCTCTTAATATTCTTAAATAGAAATAGAAATAAGAAATGTCTCTAAATAGAGAGGCAGGTTAGGAAGTAAAAACTCGTCATCTAGTGAGCTCTTTAGTCAACAAAACCTTCACAATTTGCTTACTTAGCTATGAAACAAGTATATAGAAAGCTACAAAGCTACGGAGTCACTCTGATCAATGAACTCATGTTGCCACAGTATATCTTAGCATATCTTTAATATTGCTGCTAATGATACATTGCTTCTGACCATTGTGATTGATAAAGGCTTTCAATTCCCGAGAAACAGAGCTAGACACCTTCTCAATATACACCAGAGTGTGGAGTGTTAAACTCTCCATGTAGCTCGTTAGGGCCCCCTTGTGTGTTTCAGGCCAGGGTAAACATACTGCACACCCTAGTGGCCAGTCCAGGGATGCACCTTCTCCATGGGGGCCACCAGAATATGCTACAAAGCCCTAGCAGCCACTTTGACCATTTGTGAAGGGGGAGAACATCAACTTACTATTCTTTCTGGGTAAGGAATTCATCTCCAGTTCATAAAGACTGAGAATTACCTTCGTGTCCTCTATTTCCAAAAGTTATCATTTCAATCTTGAGGAGAGAAAAGTTATTGCACACTTAAAACTAGCTGACACTATACAAGCTTGGATTATTGGTAAACAAGAGAAAGGGAGAGCGAGAGCTGGATGGAGGGAGAGAAGGGAAGGGAACAAAGGAAAAGTTTCAAGTTTCTCCCTCTCCCTTCCCCTCCCATTCCCTTCCCCCTCCTCTCCTCTCCTCGAATCTCCTTTCTTTTTCCTGTCCTCCTTCCTTTCGTTTCTTATTTTAAGCAGAACCCATTTTCCTGAGATCAGAAGTTCTTTTTTTTCAAAACTCTAACAGGTGTCTGTGACTGCTCATACCCTGAGTGCAAGCACACAATACACTCATATGCACAAACAAGCTCACATGCACACACACATACACACACTCACATGCACACACTCACACACATATAAATGCACACTGTATGTGTGCACACTCCACATGCATATACTCATGTGCACATGTGTATGTTTATTTGTGCACTTTTTATCTATATACATTTATACATATGTATGTACATATACAAAGTCATACATATGCAGGACCACACCATACACACACACACACACACACACACATAAACACACAAACACTCAAAAAGATAAAAAATTTAAAAGAATTTGGAAGTAGAAGCTCATACAAAGAACTCAGTGGATAAACAGAGGCAAATTCCACTGGAAATAAGCCTAGGTGGTGGGTATCAACACCTGTGGGGTCTCAGGGCCTTTAGGGTGTTTAGATTCTATTTTATTTAACCACGTTTTAGCCTACCTTGCATCCTTCTGTCATAATTTCAATATTTATTCCCTAGAGTTTGGGGGCCTTCAGCACAACCCCATGTGAAAAGAGTCTTGATGGTGGGTTCCAACTTTTCCTTTTAATTAACTCCATTTCTAATTAACATACTTCGTTTTGTGGCTCATCTCAAGATTGTTCAATGGTTCTTTGCCTTAGACATCTGTTCAGATCAGAGGAATATGTAACTAGAGAATTCTGTTTGGGAAGGTTTGGGCTTCCTGGCCGCAGCATCAGCTTCGATCTGAAAGTGAGTTGACAGCTTCCATTGCTAGTCTGTAGGCCCACGGGTCCGTTGCTCTCTTAAATTTATTGCCTCTTGCTGCCTCTCTTAGGAAAAAGGGGTTCTGAAGGAACCTTGGTTTATTCTGCCTCGTGCTTGGGATAAACTAATCCGCATCAGGTGAGTTATGAGTTGTTTACAGTTGGAAGTCAGATGTCGAAAGCCGACTCAGAGATCCAATCATTGTACAATCCAACACTGCGCGCATGCTCCAGTTTTCTAAGTCATTGAGTTTTAAGAGAGAACTAATCGGAGAGAGTGGCTCATACCCAGGCTCCTCTGTCAATTTCTTTCATGGCATCGTTTAGGAGCCCTGCCTGTCCCAGGCACACTGCAGATGATGGCCTGTCCTGCAAGTCCTCCTTGCATTTGTAGGAGACACAGTTTTGAAATTCTAGGAATTAATTTCTTTTGGACAGTATGTAAATTCAGCTGTGGGTTTAGTCTGCAAATTGTAAAATACACCATGAAGCAACACATCTCTGTTAAAATGAAATGGCAGCTCTGGGCCCCACCCTAAAGAGAGTAAGTCACAAAAGGTGCTTCTGTTTTTATTCATGCTCTGAAATACATTTCTTTTAAAAACATTTTAGATTTATTATTTGACACTGAGAGAACCCCCTCAGACACTCTAAAATTTATTGATCGCAGGAAAGTAGATGTGATAATAGGAGATATTAAAAAGAAATTAATTTTATTTTTTTGGTATTTTGTAAAAATAGCAAACACTGTAAAAAGTTCAATTTACTCAGACTTATTTACAACAGCCTAGGCTTCTAAATAGACTATATATAACCTTAGAGATATTTATTTTATAAAATACAATATGATGTAATAATATAGTCAGGCCAGAACTCAGCATACTACTGAAAGAGAGAGGAAAAAAACAATAATTATAATAATAATAAAATAAAAATTAAAAAGAAAGAAAGATGCTGCATTTGCCACAGTGTGGTTTGCTTTTTTAACATTTTTCTTTTTAAAAGATCACATGGAAAAATCTCATAAATTAAACACATTCACTTTTACACAATGAATGAGTTTTTCCTAACCATTTGCTAAAAGGGGAAGAATTTAATAATTTTATTCTTCACCAGATTAGCTATTCTGAATATCCATCCAAGGTTAAATACATACGTTTCCTGTGCTGCATGCTGATTCTACTTAGAAAGTGTTTACCTTAAAGAAATAATAGACTCATTTTCCTTTATTTTTTAATTGAATTTAATACATCTTTTAAGCAGGTTAGCCTCTGAGGGTTATGAATCTCAGTGAGATATATTGGAAAATGCTTTTTATAGTCTATGAAAAGTCATATAAACAAAAAGTATTGTGATTATTATATGTAGGGCACATCTTAGATATTGAGTTTCAGATTTATAACCAGTATTGTGTGAAAACTGATTATCATTCAGCCTGTATATGTATATTTTTTTTTGCTAGGCAATATTTGCATAACCATGATCCCCCACCCCAAATGAACTTCTTTAACTATGAGATAAGACATAGGAGGTAAGGAAAACAAGGTTCACCCTCAGCCCAAAAGAAGAAAAAAAGAAAAGTTTATACTGAAAGTAGATTTTATTTATGGATTACAGTAAGCCTTTTCACTCCAGAATCCAAATATCTTTATATTTTCATTTATTTTTATCTACAGGCATGGTTTTTGACAGCTTAAGGCTATTTCTATAAGAAATAGCTCATTTCACAACACTTTTTTATTAAAATGTGCAGATGAAGGTTTTTTTTTTAAATCTCTCATAAAAAGAGTCAACATTTTTCAAGAAGTTACTTTTAGTTCCCCAAGAGAGCTTTGCTTCCTATAATGATCGTATTTTGTTCTTTTTGAGGTGAATCCACATGCACTGTAAACTTGTCAATTACCTGGTAGTAGAAACTGAGTCAAGGGATGGAACCTCCGGAGGTTAAGAAAGGGACCTAGATTCAGTTTACTTGGAAGACACGGTGGGACCTGATTTGCCCTTCAGTAGGCACTCCTTTGGAGAATTGAATTAAAGAAGTCCTCTCTTGTAACCAAATCTATAAAACATATATAGATCACCCAGCCACTATAAAATTCTCTTTTAATAGATATATGCGAAATGTTTAAAGTTTACCCTCTCTTCTTAGTTTTAATTTAGCAGCAATCAAAGATGCGCATCCACAGGATGAAATCGAAAGTCAACTGTGAAGTCTAAATTCTCTAAGCTACATGTGTACATTTAATTTTGCCAAAATTGTGTTTTTATACAATTCCACTGAGACATTTTGACTGTGCCGCAATACTCGATTCACACAATGGTAGGTTATTAGGACAACGTGGTTTGGCTGCTCGAGAAAATTAAAAGTTTCGCCTTTAGCTTTTGTGTCCCTGAGTAAAAACGCTTGGAGAACGTGTGTAGTGCCATGATCTGTACCAACCTCAGCGGGACAGGATGCTGAAATAAACCCTGCTTCTTAATATTAAACGGACAGAAATCGGGGCCCGTGCGTTTTATGAAGAGCTGTTAAGTGGTGGCAGCTCCTTCTTTGGCTGGCGTTTGGCAGGGAGATGAGCCTGCCACCGGAGTCCCCAGGCGGAGAGGAATCCGTGCGGACTGAGTGAAGGCTCTGCAGTCTCAGGGAACAGCAGAAGCCAGACTTACGCGGAGCCTGTCTCCTGCGCCTGCAGCTGACGCGGCACTGGCTTTTCTTCTTTTGCTGTAGTTTGAAACTGAACCGCTGCACCGCTGAGAAAATGCCATGAAAATATAACCCGCCGCATTCCAGGAAAATAAATAAGCAAGGCCACCCAAATTTTCAATTAGTGCCGCAGCCGCATGCAGGAAATGGCATGCGATCCGTCCAAGGCGCCCTAGGCCTTGGAGGGGCAGTGGGGACAGGAGGGGGGCGGGAAGTTGTGACAGCGCCTTTCACCCTAGCCTCCACTGCTTGGCTTCCTGGGAAGAAGCACCTGAACTTCCTATATCCTACATGAACTAGTGCCAGCCTGACCTGTGTGAGTCGCCCGAAACGGAAACGGAGCAACAACGTTCCCGGGCAGTTGATAAAAATTGTAAAAGAGCTTTTGATTTCAGGTGTCAGACTTTAAATCTGGTTGTTTCTTCCCGGCTGGCTACTGCTTACCCAAATGCCGGCAGGCAGCCTGGGAGGCCACTGTTTTTAGACTGCAGGGTGCAGGACTGTCGCTGCGCTCAGCTCAGGGTCTGCCAGACTTCTGCAGTCAGCAAGAGATGGAACAAAGGTATCTGACATCCCTGCGAACGTGAGAAGTGGGCTTTGGAAACTCCTCTCCTTGGTAGCATTTGTCTGAAGTGTTCAGATCTCTGCTTTGAAGGCCTGGATTCTTCCCAGGCCCTCCAGGGTTTGCTTCTGTATCCGGCCCCCTTTCTGTTTCACTTTACCACTTGCAATTTTCCAGCTCATCGTGCTGAAGTTGGTCAAGGGAGGATGGTTTTTCAGTGGTGTGGTGGTCCTTCCTTCACAAGACAGCTATTTTTTTTTTCCTGAATGAATCCTACCAGTTATGTGGGGATAATGGTTTTAAACCTAGAACTAGACTAACGAACTTTTTTTTTTTTTTTTTGATCCTCATCCTTAGGGAATTGATAAACAAAAAAGCAAATTGACACAGTCTGGGTTTTTTTTTGTTGTTGTTGTTTTTGTCTTTTCCTTTAAATCAAGAAATGAACTAATTGAGTCCCTCTTGTGGTTAAGGAAAATCTGCTAGTAATCTCATACCCGTTATTGTGTGGGGCAGAAAAGAAACACACAGAATAAGCCCTACTTCAGCTGAACATCAAGCATTGACATTCACATTGTACTTTGTACTCGTGTGACTTTTGATGCTGTGAATCTGTGGTCATAGCAGGAAAGCCTTTAAAATGGTGTGTGTCTCCTCAGGAAGACTGCATGAGAACAAACCCTCGCTGTGCATTTCTTCTTAGCTGGCTTCTTTTAGTTCATAACATTTTCTTGGCAAATCAACTGCTTTGTTGGGTCAGAAGGGCAACCATTTCCTTTTTTTGCAGTAAAATCCAGAATTTCATCTTTGTACAATGCGGCAGCACTTCCTCTAATTGAATTCTAGTGGTTTTTAAGTTGGTTCTTTACAAAATAAGGAAGGGGGGAAGCCTTCCCCATTTACATAGTTTCATTTCAAAACATGCATGCCTTTAGATGTAGCAGGTTGTAGAGTCTGGAGCCACAGGCAGATCAAGATTAGTACCCTGCCGTAAGCCAGGAGCTCAGCCACAAAGCTCTGTGAGACAGTCTGCCAGGGGCAACCTCCTTAGCCTTGGCTCTCTGGCCTGCCTCCTCACTGCCTTGCTTTATGTGTCCCGTTGTCTCCATTTCCTTCACTCTCACATTACATCATCAAAACAATTTCTAGGAAGTTATCTAACAAATAAGCACCAGGTGTACGCTTTATCCATAGGATTTAACTTATTTATCCAGCAAATGGCTCTAAGCACCATGCTCGGTGAACTCTCAGAAATATAGAAACTACATTGGCACATTTCATATGAATAACAACAAACAACAACAACACACACACACACACACATACACACACACACACACACACACACACTCAACTCCAAGTAACCATGAGGCAAAAGTTTGGTCTCCATGTCAAAGCTGGAAGAGACCTTGATACCTGTAAACCAAATCTTTAATTATACATGAGGAAGTTAAGCCTGAGAATAACCAATTGATATGATCTGCTGGTTCACCTAGCATCCTTTCTGGATGACGTCACTATCCAAATCTTCCATGTATACCACAGTGGGTAAACTTGCTCAAATGTGTCCTCTCCAGGAGTCTTCCCCCTCTGAGAGAATTACACCGCCATTCTACTCAAGACAGCTGATCTGTGGCTTGTTTCAACAATGGAGTAGGGACAGAAATGGTCTGGTTCATATGTCATCATATCCTCTGTCAGCACACCCCAGTGACCCAGATAAAGGCTGCTTAGCTAGGTTCTTCTGTGATGAAGAACACATAAGATGAAGTCAGAAAGTGAAGGATGGAGCTTGAATGAGAGAAAACTTGCTGCTATAACCCCCTGGGATTTTATAGTGGTCATTGCAGCAGGACACAGCTCAGCAGATGGGTCGATCACTGTTTTGCTGAATGGGAGCAGTTACTCTTCTGTAAATTTTAACAATGCACAAAGTGACCCTTTAGTACTATTTTTATTTTTGCGGTGTTGAGGATAAACTCAGGACCTTGCATATGTGAAACAAGCAAGCTATTACTGAGCTATAGGGATTCTAGGTTTTTATACTATGATCCTGAGGTAAGTTTGTGGAAAGGAGGTTTTGACTGCTCTGTTCTGGTGCCACAGGATGGTCTGGCTTCTAGAAGGTGAACCCAGGTGGCCAGAAGCCCAACTGGAAGGCTGAATTCCTCTGCCCAGAAAATATGCCTTGAAGTGCTTTTATTTGACAGAATCTTAGCCAAGTTGGCTGCCTAAGAGGGAAAGATTCTCCAGAAAGAACGGAAGGGAGATAGGTACGCTGTCTCTCTTGGGACATTCTTGGATTTAAGAAATGGTCCTTTGCAGTAATATGTGGTGATGGGAGACATTGTCTGGAAAGGCTCTGACGGTAGCCAAGGAATTAACTCAATGCTAGAAGCATTGTTTGGTATGTGCAAAGCCCTGGGTTCAGTCCCCAGTGCTATTTTTAAAAAGCCCTAAAAATGGCTTGCAGTTCCTTTCGTTCTTATTGCTCCTTCCAGGAGCATGTGCCCTTTAATAAAGAACAAAACTGCAATTACACTTACTAGATTAGGCCAAGTGTCTTTTTTTGTGTTTTCCAAGCAGGGGCAAGGAGCTCTGAATTGCCTGCAGGTGTCTCCAGTTCATACAGAGTGGCTGGTGTATTGGAACTGCTCACAGGTTCAGATAGTTTCTCAGCATCTATGTGTGTTCTCAGCCCTGAGCACAAGACAGTCAAGGGCAGGGTAACGTACCAAGTTCCTAACACAAACAAGCCTGTACCCAAATACCCATTGGAGAGTAAATTAGTAATATCATCCGCTTTCCCTGGTCTTCATGTTTAGAAAAATGTGACCATTTCACGTCATGATGGGGTGGTGATGATTATAATTTTTGATTTTAACAGGCAGCAAAGAGTTACAATTCTTGCCAAAATTTGCCCAACAATAACGAGGGCCTTTACTGACAAGCAAGTCGGATTCCTCTTTTTATAGCCATAGCTCTCAGCTTTGGACTGTGCATCTTCCAGTCGTACATGTAACCAAATGTGCCATTCAGAATCCACTGATGGCTAAATAGTTCAACGATTGGATTAAAAACAGTGGATCATATGGAATTGCTTCATAAACCATGGCTTATTTTAGCCCCGTGCTCTACAGTGATACTTACAACAATTTGCATTTTATTTTTTTTTCCCATGAGCATCTTTGGAAGCTCAACAATCACACACAGTGCCCCTTATACACTGCGGATAATCCTCTACTGGAGGGGCCTGTTCCTCAGAGTAGTTCTCTCTACAAGGAAATCTCCAGCATCCTGATAACACCGGAAACACCCCGCACAGGATGATACATCTGGGTAGCCCAATATAACATGTTAAGAGATTAAGCGATTTACCAGCTTAAATGTAGCCAAAATAGCGTGTGAACAACCAAACAATAGACATTGTGTACAACAGGTATCTGCTGTTCTCATCACTCACTAAAGGCAGTGCTGATATGCCCAGCAAACAGGCTGGGGAACCACCCTGATGATATACTGGTTTATTCTGCTCTGCCAGCATCACGCTGGGCAGATGAATAATATCAGTTTGTTGTGCCGAACCAACGTAACAACACATTCTCCTCCCTGGCATGGTGGGGCTTGACTCAGCGCAGGCTCCATGTGCATTTGCTTCCTGCTTTTCCCATGGTAAATGAGTCTCTGCCATGCTCTCTCCAGTGTGGTCATCACTACTGCTTTCCATTACTGCTGTATTTGGCAAATGAAGGTATCTGCTGCCCCTTCTGTGCACAAGGCAGAGGGCTCAGTGCTAATTGTCCAGAGGCTTGGGGGCCCATCCGGCACTTTCTTTTTTTTCCTTCCACGTCTGGATATCCTCCCGCCTACCACCCTCCTGATGAAACACACACCAAACCATAACCTATTTAGAGGTTGTGGCACTTGGCCATCTTCAATATAGCCGTCCACTCTGAATTTAAATTTGTCACCATTCTCCTTAGAGGGAATGAGAGGGAAAATGAATTTAATTTAGTATAAAAAATAAACATTTCTGGGCGCTGGAAACGTCTGCGGTGTTTTAAGAGCTGTTATCATTAATCAGTCAGGCATGTTTACCCAGCCCCAGGATTGCTTATGCAACGGAACCGCAGGCCCCGGCCCTTCAGTGAGCAATGGCCACCAGCATCCGCGGCAAAGGAGTATGTCCATAGCAATCACAGCGCTCCTGACTGCTCAGACATGTGGCCTCTTTCAGAGCGTGCTCTCTGTGGCAGAGAAACAGTGACATAAGACATAGAGGGGACCACTGTAGAGCCTGCTTTGTACCATTGCTACCATTGTAGGATGTTTGCTACGGTTTTGGTTAACCCGCTTTCTTGGGGTCGTACTTCATACTAATTTATCCTGTTACAATTTTGAGAGGCAATGTCTTCAGCATGAATTGTCTTTGGCGTAGCTGTAAAATAGCCTTGGTTTTATCATCGGCCAATTCTCACTACACGAAGGAGATTATGTGTCCTTTGTGGTAATTAAGGGGGAAGGTAATTAAGGTGCCAGCAAGATCCAGAGACAGCACTCTAGCTTCCATAGTTTTACCCAGAGAAATGGTAGTTGGGAGCAGCAGGGCTCAACGGGCATGGCAACTTGAAAACACTCCTTCACTGCACGTAGAGAACCTTCCTAAGAAAAGGGACAGAAATGAAAGCCCACAAAGAAATCACGAGACCTTCAAGAGTAAGCCATTTATCTAAGTGCAGATATTCATTCATTCATTCATTCATTCATTCATTCATTCATGTAATAAGCATTTGATTTCCAGTTAGGGGTTGGACTTGGTTTTAGACCACTGATAAACCCACAAACAAAGCAAAATTCTTTCCTTTCCATGTGGTATAAACATCTGAGCGATGCAGCCACAACCATCAGGCACGTGTTTAGCATAATACCCAGGTCTGATCCATTTGACTTAGAAAACTGGAAATAAGGTAGGGAGACGAAAAAGAGAAGGGGACCAGGACCGGGCCTCGCGCAGAGAGTTAAGGGAGACGGCTTCAAGAGCTTACACTCCGGAGAAGACCTGCACGAAGCGAGTGAGCTGTGAGGGTTTCTAGAGCCGGGTCGAAGCAGAAAGGAGCGGGAAGTATGGAGGCCCTCAAATATAACCATTCCTGGTCAAAGTGGAGCAGCACAACCCAGGATCGCCACAAGAGGCTTGACAGGCTGTGTGTGATGCTCAGGGAGGCCAGACTAAGCGGCGTTGAGGGGACAGGGGAAAGAATTCTGGGAATCTGAGGGTGGTGGGGACAGAGAAGGGCATCGTGAATCATGTTTATAAATACTAGTGATTGTGTCACAGGGTCCAAGGATCACCAGGGACGATGACTTGAAGGCTTTATGACAGCCCAGGCAGGCACTGGTCCCTGCTCAGAAGAGCGGATGCAGGATACCTGGGAGAAGTGGCTCTATTACAAGGAGAACTAGGGGACTTGGTGAAGGGCTTATGGGGATGGAGGGCAAAAGATGAGATGCTACAGTATGGCGCACTGCAGCAGGCTTGGGACCAGTGTGCATGCATACCATTGCTGCCTCTGTTCCTTACTTGGTGTGCCCATCTGGGTGTGCTTCTTAACTTGTCTGTACTTGTTTGGAAAATGAAGGTGGCGACAGGGTATCTTTTGGCTGGACATTGTGAGGATTAGATAAGTGTGCTCATGTGCTGTGGTTTGGGTTCTCACCGGATCCCAGGATGAGAATTAGTTACAAAGCATGAACCTGGGCCTCAGGTCTTTGGCCTCCCACACAGCTCTCCTGTTATTTTCTCCTCCACCAGGACAGATATTCCCCAAGGCCTTCACTGAGTAGAGCTGGTGGCAACATTATGAATTTGAATCTCCAAACCTCTTTCCTTTCCTTTCCTTTCCTTTCC
>NC_034605.1:34476885-34495523 GCF_900095145.1 Mus pahari
CCTTCCCTTCCCTTCCCTTCCCTTCCCTTCCCTTCCCTTTCCTTTCCTTTCCTTTTTAAATAAAATACTTAGCTTCAGGTACTTTATTCTACTAATATTTGATGTACCAATATATAACACACATATAGTATCTTTAGAACAGAATCTGACCTCCAAGAAACATTTGCATACTAGTAATTATTGCCAATGACTAAATAGCGATAATTAATTTGATGTCATTCATTTGAGATGAGAAAGATTAGAGGTGTGAGTTTAAGTAAAGTATTGGAAAGTTATTTGGGAGATTTTTAAGACTTCTAAGATGAGGTGCTGGGCGGGGCCAGGAAAGCTGGGGATTCTGGGAGAAGTCAAATCTAGGACATAAATGTGTTCTTTAAAGCTGAAGTCCTAGAAGATGATCTAATACCGAGGGGTCTGAGAAAGGAGAAAGAGCAGGCACCAGAAGGGAGCGGTGCTTTGAGGAACTGGGATTGGTCTCTGCTCCATCCTTCTGAGAAGTCATCCTTGGGCTTGGATGTTGGACAGTGAAAGGTACTGAGGGAGGATCAGCTGCAATGTGGACTGTGGAAGGGGGAGCTATAGCACTGAGTGAGACCCGAGAGCCTGTGCGGTGAGTTATGAAGCGCAGTGACGTCAAGAGTGTGTGGAGGACCGGGGACTCCAGTTTCTCGCATCTGCTTAGTATGGCAAACTCAGGCTCCACACACCCTAACTCCATGTTAGTGCTGCAGTAAGTCTCTCAGAGTCCTCAACCCTCCCAGGTCTTCCAGAAAAGAGCGGGAGTCTCACAGTACAAACACTGATGGGCATACTCCTGTATGTGCACACATGGGCACTTAGCATCTATTCTGTGCCTATGACCAAAAATAAATGATACTCTTTGAGGGATGGAAGGCTTTTCTGCCGTTCTCAATAATCATAATGTGCTTAATATAGTAAGTAAATTAAGATAGCTTGTGATATATGAGACCTTATTTCAAATAAAAATATTTTGTCTATACATGCAAGATATATAAATATTACATTAAATGATAACAGATAAGTGATTTATATTGTAAGTATTATCAACCTAATTATAATGTTAAAGAATAACCTAATGACTGCAAAGCTTATACTAGAAATTTACTACAAAGTGATAAACCATTTGGTCTCTTTCTGGCACACTGAATAAAAAGGCTTTAGTACACCTTTGTAGCTCAGCTACTTTGAAAGCCGAGGCAGAAGGGCAGTTTAAGTCTAAGAATTTGAAGGCAGTTTGAATAATGACGCCAGACCTTAGGTCAAAATGAAGAGGAAAAAAAAAAAAAAAGAGTAAAGAAACAAAGGGGGAAAAAGAAAGAAAGGAAGAGAAAAATGAAAACATGGTCTTTGGAGGCATGAGCAATTGGCTAAGTTCAATGCTTGAAATTTAGCACTAAATTCTATTGCACAGATGCGCGTACCAGGTTAGCCTTAAACTCAAGTCTCTCTTGCCACCATCTTCCTGGGCTGGAACACAGGCCCACTTAAGTCTGTAGTTTACTCTTTCTGGTTGCTCAGCTCTGCGGCACAAACCTGCGATCCTGGCATTGCTAGGCAACCAGCTCTACCAATCAACTCCTCTCCAACTCTCTAGCAGAGGGTTTTTTTTTTTTTTTGGAATGCCCCATTTCTCTTGAGTTTCAAGCTTTTACCAGTAGAGGGAGCTCGCACAGGCTTTTGCATAAAGGAAAAGAAACTTTCAAACTTTCCTTAGAAGAGACCTGCTAAAACATTCCTTAAAAAGCAATCTTTGCTCCACAGCAGTTATTGTTTCTTGTAGCTACCTATCTCCTGGAGAGAAAATTTATAGCAATAATAAAAAAGAAACCTAAAGTTAATATTTTCTCTTTATTTGAATATTTCTCTTGTAAAAAAGCATGTGGATTAAAAATAATGGATATTTTTAAACTTTTGCAAATACATAAGTTTATGAAATCTGTAGAAGTTAAAAAAAAAAGAGATAAAGTTTTAAAGGAAGTAAAATATTATGAAATCAACCCCTGTGTTGCCTTCTGTAATTAATTAGTCAGAACGGGAAGTGAGTGTGTAGTCTCTTCCTAAGAGGAACAAATCCGAGGAGGTCGCCTTCTCTCTCACACCAGTCTATCCTCTGACGTTCAACACTCGGGAAGCTCGCAGCCATGGAATGTGTTTTCCTTCCCTCCGTGGCTGTCTGTGGTCCTTCGTGATCATTGTAGAGTCCACTGGGATGCTGTTTGCTTCTGCCTGCAGCTTCCAGACCTCTGTGGTTTCCTCTGCAGCTGTGGGTATTTCTCATGTGAAACCACAGGTCACTTCAGAACCACAAGACTGATCCTGACAATTAGAATTTTAGCCAGGGTCCCCTGGGATATTCTGAAACTCATTGGGCTCCATACGTTATGTCCGGATCCTTAAATTACTACCACCGGGTACCTCACATATTCTTGGTTCCCCGAAGCATCCTAGGTCAGTTTTATCAATGTTCTTGAAGGTTCGTATCTGCCAGCTCATAGGTATTCTTAACAAATATGTCCACTGGAAAGGAAGATTGTGAAAATGAGGATTTGACCTTCTTTGAGTTTTTATGCCTACTGCTTTTGCCTAGAGTGGTTCTCTCTTGCCTATACAGATACAGCCCAAGACATCCAGTGGATGCCTTGGGCCATGGGTGGTGTTGGCTCTAGGGCTACTATTATTTCCTATACTTATTATACAGTTTAGCTCATAAATTAGGTATAGTAAGAGGTCATCAATAGCATGTGGCTGCTACAGTCTTTCCAGTAGTGACAAGCGCCAACAGACCCCAAAAACCTGGGCGCTGTCCCGAAGCAAAGAGTTCAAGGAAACTCAGTCTCCTGGAATGGTGGCATCCTCCATGTGCTTCCCCAGAACTGCTACATTCTTTCCAGTAGTGACAAGCGCCAACAGGCCCCNNAAACCTGGGCNCTGTCCCGAGGCAAAAAGTTCAAGGAAACTCAGTCTCCTGGAATGGTGGCATTTTGTATAACGAATGTTCCAATGTCCTTGCTTTTGTTGGGAAACAGATCCATGTGCCTTCCCTTAATACATAGCCATATCAGATCCTGGGCAGTCAGTCCTTGAGCTGACCCTTGGGTCTAGGCAGCTAGTCACTGCCCTACATAGGAATTTATCACTCTCTAGGAAGAAGGAAGTTTGTGATCTAAAGAGGAACCAGGGTAGATACTTAGAACCATAGGTAGCTGAGTTACACCCATACACTAGCATTATAATGGCCTAAGGGGAAGGTGGACTATAGAAACTATGGCAAGGGCATGAAGCCCTTGTCCCCAGCTACTAACTTTAGGTGGAGATCCCAGTTGTTAACATTGAATTTATCCCAATTGTTTCCTGTCAGCCCTTCCAGGTTTGCATTCCTCTGTTCCCTATTTTCTCCTGTATAAATGGTCTGATGCTCAGTTTGAGAATTCGCATTCAGATACCACACTCTCTTGTGTCTGTGTCTGTTTGTCACCCCTCATTCGCCGAATCCTCNCTCACCTGCAACCAGAGACCCGTTCCCCGCAGATCAGGGACCCCAGAAAAGTCCGTCTGCGGCATGTGGCAAAGTTTAGTAACCCCAAGATATGTTTCTTCCTTTCCTCACCAAATCAATAACTTTTTGTTTACAAAAAAAGTTTTCAATAAAGTACTTCACAGTTTCTCTTTGGCATATCTGAGTTGTCAGCCTTATTATTCTTGTACTTTGGGGCCATCTTTATACAATTACAATTTTGTATAATTACAGTGTTATTTAATTTGTGTTGTGGGTTTGGCCTCACTCTATAGTCTAGGCAGGTCCGGAACCCACAACTCAGCACAGGCTATTGTTGAGTGCTTGTGACTCAGTCGTGTTGGGTCCTGAGTGCAGCACTATTGAGCCTGTGCACCACATCTATGTGTTTGAGGTCATACTAAGTAAAAGAGAAGTCACGTGGGGATGAACGGGAAAGTTCAGCAGGTGGCACTTGCCATCAGACCTGACAACCCGAGTTCCACCCAGACACCCGGAGGGTAAAAGGAGAGAACACACGTAAGCAGTAGCACTAAGGATGTGCACACAACAGACAAACAAGCAAACAAGCAAGCAAGCAAGCAAGCAGAGCTGAGAAAAGAGTTATTCTAACACCACCATTGCAGTACCACAGGCCAGATGAGGGAGCCAGCTAGCCACACACACCAGGTGACAGCAAGGCTCTTCTTGGTCTCTGGGGCACATGCTCCTATCCTCATTCTCTTCCATTCTTCAACTTTTTGCCAGAGCCCACTGAGGTTTGGCTGTTCATGTTGTCTATAAATACTATTTTTTTCCCCATGACCCACGAATCTGGGCTATTTATCTGAAGTTGCCTTGTTTTAAAATAAACATTAAGAGGCAAACCATTTTAAAATGAGGTTCCCTAACCCACACTGTTTCTATTTGTTTCAGGGTAGAGCCAGGATCTGGGACACCTGGTGTGTTCATTTGTACGTCCTTGTGACCAACATACCTGCTAGGAGCAACTTAAAGGAGTAGAGATTCATTTTGTCCACGGATAGAGAGAGGCATCAGTCCACTGTGGTGGGAAAGAACTGGCCGAGGCAGAGGCTTTGGTCACAGTGCATGATAGCAGCATGTCCCATGCAGGTGGGTCAGCGGGAATAGAGTTTGGGCTAACTAAAAAGGACTTATGGTCTTTATAACCCACCTCAGTTGTACTAACTAGACACATCTTCCAAAAGTTCCCAAACAATGCCTCCAGATGGGGACCAAATGTTCAAACACATGAGCTTTTACAGAGGGTCTTTTGGACCCTCTAGGAAACTAACTAACCCCTAACTCTACACATTCACCATAGTTCTTGACAACCTTGAAAGTAGAGAATGTGGTCAATGTGCCAGCCAGTGTCATTTGTTATTTTGGACCACATACAAGCTCATCCATTTGGCCTTTAGTAAATTCCTGGTAAGATGATCACACAGCATGATCCTGGGGAGGAAATGATAACAAAGTCCATTTAGTTATGAGAAACATGATAGAGAGAACATTTGACGCTTCAGACATAAGTCTTAGAGTATTAATACAGTCATAAGTAATATTGTTCAGCATTTTATTTGATAGTACAAATAGTCACATCTCTAACGTTATTTCTATATAAGAATATTTAAAAATCTATTTTAACATATTACTGCCAAGTGGGCTATATTTTTATGCCAGAAATACCTAAAAATCAAAATACAGATGTTTTATAAAGCTTAAAGGAAATAACTCCAACCTAGAGCCAAAGAAAGAACATTGCTCTCGCTTTTGTTTTTAAATTTATTAGGTTGAGATGTTTTAAGTTTTTAGACCATAACATTTCCCTGGAGGTATCTATCTCAATACTCATCTAAAGCACGTATAATAATCAGAAATCTCTCAGTTTCTAAGTCTGACATTCACCTGCCAAGGGCAAGGCAGCCCTTGCTTTTCTGAAATAGGGTCACTAATGAATAGCCTTAGGAAAGAATATTTTCCCACTTGTTCTGTAGGTTCGATTCTTTATCTATCTTCCTCCTTTCCCCTGCCCCCTTTCTCTTCCCCCTCCTTTCTAACTTCTGCCTTCCCTGGTCCTCTCCTCTTCTCTCCATGATACCCCAAGTGTTCAAATGCTTGTATCGGTCCACTGTTTGGACTCTTCTCTTATAAACATCATGCTTTTCTCTTTTGCTCCTGATGAAGTTCCGTGTCAAAATGTGTTATGGAAGTGCAGGGAATACAAATGCCCCATAAAAGCAGAACAAGCTGCAAAAGCAGACCGCTCTCACCTTCTCCAAGACAGACAGATCTTTTAATGACCTCTCTGAGAGCAGGAGCGAAGGCCATGTTCAGATTTTACAGCACCATGGCTCAGGATGTTGAATGAAATACAGCTATTTCATGTTTGAAAATGAAATGCATTTCAGAAAATATTTAACCGTCCAACTGTGCAAAGATAAATGTTACGGTATTCACGATCATTCATATTGCTGTTTCTAGTTACTAATCACAGAGTTTGTGGCAGAATGAAACCCAGTACAGTTGAGCTTTCAAAATATTCAGTTAATACAGGCAAAGCTATTGTCATTTCCCCTGTCAAAGATGGCGTTGTTAGAGCAAGCCCCTACAAACTCTCTTCCCCGCTGAGGAGACCACGTGGGAAAATGCTTATTTTGTTTTTTCTTACAAGAATAAAATTGCAATCTTTCAACAGAACATGTTGATCATGCCATCTGGCACATAATTTCTATGCTTAAATTAAGCTGAGAAATCAATGCAGTGTTGAAGGATATTATCCGTTTAACTTTCTTTTTTTTTTCCTCCAAGCAATTTGAGAAAGTGGGGTAAAAAAATAAGTTGTTTTCATTTCTGAGGATGTGAATTACATAAGCCTGGAATATTTTCTTGCACAGACATAGGGAGAAATTATAATTTATAAGTAGATGTCTATGACTCACTTGGGTTTCGTGTCTTGAAGTTGTGCCATACTACACCAAACATGGGGATCTCTGTAGAAAGGCCAGTGTTTGGAAATGAGTGGCTACGAATGGATGGTGGGATAAAATGAGTTGTTTGCATTGTTTTCAAGCTTTTTTTTTATTTTCAGTGCTGTGGGTGGGTCCAGGGACCTGCAGCCATTGGGTAATCCTCCTGCCACTGACATGCTGTCCAGCTTGTAGACTTTTCTTTGATAAGTAATTTATGAATTCAGGTTAATGTTCACAGTTAAGGCACTGATAAATAAATTGAATATATACAAATCAAGTCACAGCTACAAGGTCAAGTCATTCAGAAGAATAGAATAGTGTGGAAGTGAGATGTGTGTGTGTGCATATGTGTGTGTNTGTGTGTGTGTATGTGTGTATATGTGTGTGTATATGTGTATATGTGTGTATATGAGTGGGCATGTGTGTATATGAGTGTGTATGTATGTATATGAGTGGGTATGTGTGTATATGAGTGGGTATGTATGTATATGAGTGGGTATGTGTGTATATGAGTGGGTATGTGTGTATATGTGTGTGTATGTGTGTATATGAGTGGGTGGGTGTGTATATGTGTATGTGTGTATATGAGTGGGTGTGTGTATATGTGTGTATATATGTATGTATGTGTGTGTATGTGTGTATATGAGTGTATATGTGTGTATATGTATGTGTGTGTATATGTGTATATGTGTGTTTTTGCATGTGTGTTTTTATGCTATCGCTGCTGTGTGGAAGCCAGAGGACAGCCTTGGGTGTCAGCCTTCTGTGTTTGAGGCAGGGCTGAACAGTGAGATTGTAGATGCTCACCCCCGTGAGCTTTACAAGGATTCTGGGGACATAAGACTCTGGTCTCTACACTATGCAGCAAGAGCTTTACCCACTGAGCCATCCTTCCAGCCAAGATGTGAGTTCTTTCTGAGCTTCAGAAAGGAAAGTGGCTCCAGCAAGTTCTAGTCCACACATATTCAGGCATCTAGAATCTTCCAGCTGGGAAGTGTGAGCCAGGAAAAGCCTTTGCCCAGTTCACAGCTGCTAAAACACAGTGGCTTGATTCATGAGAAAGCTGGTTCTAGAGAGCTCAAACAGATGCAGAAGTGTGCCAGAAGAAAAAGAAAAAGAAAAAGAAAAAGAAAAAGCTTCATACCAAAGGCTCATGTGATAGAAAATGGAGAAAAGATAAAATCAAGGTAGACTTTCTACTTTCGTTTCTTTAGCTAGTTTTTATGAGTCACCTGAATGATTAAACTTGAAGTTTTTCTACTTCACTAGTAACTTTTTAAAGGCGAGGAATAAAGAAGGAGAAATTCATATTTGAAGGGAAGGATTTCATCTTGAAGTCAGCCACCTGGAGTCTCATGAAAAACAGCTATCTGACTCTCTGTTGGCCACCTGACTATTGATGTCATGACACACCTGTGGATCTCCAGGATGCCAGAGGATGGAAACTCAAGTGCTTTTCCACAAGGGAAGTTTGTGAAGTACATTCGAGCATCTGAGAAACTGAGCAAGAGATTCAAAATACACGGAAAGAAAAGGCAATTTTAACTTTTACCTCAAGAATTGTTCTTATTTTTGTGGCATTTTAGAGCCTTGAAAACTCACTTATATGAATTACATGCTACACTTCTCACTAACCTACTAGACAGGCAGAGGGACCCAGGGAACCATCCTGGCAGATGAATCTGAGTTCTGTTGGAACGGGTACATCTTGCCTGCCATGCACGCTGAGGAGACACCCTCTCATGGTGGCACCAAGGTAGGAATCTTGAGGAACCGGGTGCATTTATTAAATAGGGGCAGTGTACCCTGGAGCGTGGCTGCAAGAGTTCTCTCGGGGGGTGCAGTTCCTCACGTCAAATTCTGAGACACACGACTCAAAAACAGGTAAACACACATTGCTTGGCTAAAATGTGGGCTCCTGGACTCATGAGATGGCTCAACAAGTCAAGGCACGTGCTGCCAAGCCTGGTGATTTCCCCAAAACCATATAGTAGAAGGAGAGGACCAACCCCCACAAGTTGTCTTCTGACCTCCACATATGGGTTGTCATTCTATATCGAGTGTGCATAAACACACAAAACATACACAATAAATAAACTTTAAAAAACTATGTAAAGTTATGTGCTCTGGTACCAAAACCTCTAGGCTGCCACCACGTGCTCCGCTGCCCTGTCCACTAGCCACACTACAGCAGACCTCTGACCGTCGTTCCTCTGTGCTTTGAAGGACCCTTCATCTGCTGACATGCCAATCAGACTGAGGGGGAGGGGCAGAAGCAGAGAGGCAGATATAGCGAGGGAGACAGACACAGATATACAAAGGGAGAAAAAGATCACGAAAGTAGAATAGACCAGAGGCGCATGTGTCAGAAGGGCTGCCTGCTGGCAGCCATAATTTCCCTTTTCTTTCCTTTAAAAATGTTTTCACTGTCTGTATTCATCACACATGGTATAGTGTTTCATATATATGTGTACGTCTATATTGTGTATGTGTATATATATGTGTGTGTGTATACACATATATACATGTATTATATGCATATATATACACACATATACATGTATGCCTACAAAGTGTGTATACATATGTGTGTGTGTGTTTGTGTGTGTATATATACACATACAAACACACACACACACACGTAAGTCTATGTGTATATCTTGTTCTCTCCCACTCCATTTTCTCACCTCTTTTCTTCCCTTTACTCCCCATTTGTTCCCATAGACAGTTTTCCTTCCACTCTCATGTCATATGCAACCATATTTTTATAGATCCCTATAAAACCTAGGAAGCACATATGAGAGATAACACACACAGCGTTGGTCTTTTGGAGAGAGTGGCTTAATTCACTTACTATCTTTGGTTGCATCTACTTTCCTGAAAATGACACAAGCTCATTTTTCATGGCTGAAAAACTCTGCTGTGAGTATGCACCACGCTTTCTTTCTCTACTCTTCTGTCGGTGGATGGCTCTAGGTTGGCTCTACGATTTAGCGACCGTGAATGGTACTGCAATAAACTTCAATATGCAAGTATTTCTGCAACTGTGCGTCCACCAGGTAAATACTCAGGGGTGTAATTTCACAGTGCAAGCTTACTGCTATAGGAAAAGAAGTTCCTGAAACCTTTTAGGATTCTTTGGCAGTGAATCAGCAAGCCCCACTGGTGGAAAGAAGAGAGCTAATATGGGGAGTCACAGGAATAAAGTCTCAGAGCGTAATCTCCCATACTCATGAGCCCAGCTCATCTACACAACACCAAGCCAGCCACTGCCCAAGGGCTCTGAGCCGCTGCCACCACGGTCTGCTCTGCTTTTCTTTTTGTCTAACAGAAATACTGGGGAAGTTGTGATAGGGAGAAATTAAAGAACTTAAATCAGAAGACCGAGTCCAAACTCATTCTCTCTATCTCGTCGCCATGCTTCCTGACCTTGCTGATGTCCCTGGGCTCCCTGACTGACTTGATTGACAACTACAAATATTGCAAGCAAGAAACAAACAAACAAAAAGACCCCAAAAGGATTCCAGGGCGCGAGCCGAATAATTTATAATAAAATGCCGAGTCTCACTTAGAGCAAGCTTCCTACCTTTTCAATATGAAACATACATTTTATGTACAGTTTCCATGGCAGTTTACAGGTGTTAAATTAGGAACAGGAGTAGACTGCAGACGGGGGAGAGGTCTAATGCAACACCACAGAGTTCAAACAAAGGGTGTTTCCTTTTTTATAAAAAGTATATTGTGTTGGTGTCTGCAAAGTTTCATGCAAATTAATCTTAATTTACTGTGTCTTTTGACTCTTTCATATAGTGGTCTGGATATGCTATTCTTCCATTCTGACTATAAAATTCTTCATAAATTGGGCTGTATTATAGTTTTTAATATGTAGAATGATTTGCTGAGTATGAGCGTATGTATGCAGAAATTCTGTAGGCAGAGAAGGCTGGCTTTCACAAGTCCCCGATGTGGTCCCAAGTTCCTGGCGTACTCTTGTCATGGAGGCATAGAGGACTGGTAGGTGGGGGCTAAGGAGCTCCCTCCCTTGCAGTTCCCTCAGGTTTCCACCATCAGGACTCTCAGCTAGTCTTATTCTAGCTCTTCAGGGCTAGACTTTGTCAAACTAAAAACTCTGCGATAATACCCCTTTAGGCTAAAATGAAGAAACTGGGTTAGAGGTGGTTGCTGGTCTGTAATCTTGACAACTCAGTTGTATGCTTTGCTGTGTGTGGCTTGGCTCTATCCTGAAATCCATCTCTGGCTCCCTCCAACCCCCCACCCAGAGGCTCCCTTCTTTCAGAGGTTGGAGGAGAGTAGAATAGGAATCAAGGGAGATTATTTTCAGGTAGCTGATGGATAAGTGTCCCGGCAAGGGAGCTCAGAGCAGCCCTGTATTTGTTACTACTGAATGAAACCCTGGGGGAAACAGAATCTTCTATTAAGGCTGGAACTGTGGTGGTGGTGGTGGTGATGGTGGTGGTGGTGGTGATGGTGGTGGTGGTGGTAGTGGTGATGGTGGTGGTAGTGGTGGTGGTAGGGTGGGGTTGGGTACACAGACCTCCTCTGAGAAGTTCATCTAAGAGTCTATGTTTGTGCTTGTCTCTCCCCCTTTCAGGACAGCCACATTCCCCAGGCCACCCCTAAGTCTCTTAACAGGAGCTTAAGAATTTTTAAGCTTTTGTTATTGGGCTGACTTGCAGCTGAAGAAGAACAGCATTGTGGTATTTGGAATTAGCATCCTCAAACTCATTTTTTCCCTCACATTCTTAGAAGATTTTTTTTTTTCCTTAGCTAGGGGAAGCGGAAACCAAAGAGGAGTAGGAAAGCAAGTTCCTGTTTTTATTCCAACATAATCCCTAATATCCTTTCTGGTGCCCCTCTCCAGGCAAGTTGTTTTTAAAAGGAAAGTATCAGTTAAGACAGGGCATGTCAGTAGAGGAACTTTTAAAAATCATTTGGTCTCCTGGTGGGACCACACTCTGAGGAGAGATCACAATCTGCCCCTTTCTTTAAAACCCGTGAAGTGTTTTGGAAGCAGTTAATAATAATAAACGAGATAAGAGAATCCAGGTGCACGGAGTCTTGGGCTCCAAAGGCCTCTTTCCCTCGTTAGGTGTGAGGTGGGTTTGTGGAACAAAGCTGGGCAGGTTTTGTAGTCACAGGCGAGGAAGCGGAGTCTCCTGCACCTTGCCCAACATGTGCTTCTGTTTACCTCAGTCAGCATGCCCGGATGGATGGAAGGACTAGCCTGACCACATTGCATGCAGACCCTTCACATGCAAACTCTGGGAGTGCCCACTGTTGTTTCACCTGTGAGAGTCCATGGAAAAAACGGGGCTCCTCAAACCCCGTCTGAAATTTAACACTGCATTCATCCTGATGTTTGAGTAATCAAAGCAAAAGGGAAGACGGGTGAATAATAACGGAGACTGAAAATTAGCGAACGCGCGGCTAGGAGTACAGTTCAGCACTATGCCACTTACATAGCTTGCAGGAGACCTCCGCGGGGCTCCACCCCCAATCCCAGACCAAGGAAATGAATCCCAATAAATGAGCGAATGCTTATGAGGTAAACACAGGGCTGACTGTGGCTCCCATGAAAAGCTGGATCAGGAGCTGTTCGGTCCAGTTAATTCTGTTGTTCCAGATACACTGAGTGCCTCAGGATCTCTGTCGTGCTGATAAAGCACTCTGACCAAAAGCAAAGTGGGAAGGAAGGGGTTAAGTTGTCTTGCACTTCCAGGTCACAAGCCATCACTGAGGAAAGCCAGGCAGCCACTCAAGGAATCTGAAACAAGAACTAGGAAGGCACCAGGGTGCTTGTTGTCTCATTCTCTGGCTTGCTCACCTATTCCTGCTTAGCCAGCCTTCTTACCCAACCCAGGGCCAACTGTCTGGGTTGGTATTGCCTTCCTGCAACAATTAGCTATCAAGCCAACCCACCCTGCATATGCCCACGGGCCAGTCTGATCTAGGCAATTCCTCACCTGAAGCTTTCCTCTCAGGTGACCCTAGGCAGGGTCAAGTTGGCAATTAAAGCATATAGGACAGTTGCAATCATTGATATCTACCAGA
This sequence comes from Mus pahari, assembly GCF_900095145.1. Taxonomy (NCBI): domain Eukaryota; kingdom Metazoa; phylum Chordata; class Mammalia; order Rodentia; family Muridae; genus Mus; species Mus pahari. The sequence goes on from NC_034605.1 coordinate 34,489,465, forward strand.
CACTTGGCTGAGTCATGTAGCTCTACCATTTTGAGAGAGGACAATCAGACATCATGCTCATTATCTGGAAAAAGAAGCAGAAGCTTCGAAAGATGGGGTAACTTGTCAATGGTCATGCAGTCAACGGGTTAAATAGGCTGGACTTAACCTCAGGGATCTAGTCCCAAAGTCCAAGTCGAAAGCACTGAGCTAGTGTCTGGACAAGGACAGACCCATCACACTGTAGGCCGTGCTATCTTTTCAGTAACATTTTAATTAAAACATTATACTTGTACATATTGGTTATATCTTTTGTTTTGTTTTTAGATTTTTTATTAGATATTTTATTCATTTGCATTTCAAATGCTATCCTGAAAGTCCCCTATGTGCCCTGCTCCCCAACCCACCTACTCCCACTTCCTGGCCCTGGCATTCCCTTGTACTGGGGCATATGATCTTCGAAAGACCAAGGGCCTCTCTTCCCATTGATGGTTGATTAGGCCATCTTCTGCTACATATGCAGCTAGAGACACAGCTCTGGGGGGTACTGGTTAGTTCATATTGTTGATCTTCCTACAGGGTTGCAGCCCCCTTTAGCTCTTTGGGTACTTTCTCTAGCTCCTTCATTAGAGGCCCTGTGTTATATTGGTTATATCTTGATGTATGTTGTGTGATGAGGGGTCAGAGCATTTAGTACATTATCTTCTCAAACATTTGTCATTTCTCTATGAAATGATTCCAGTGTTTCTCTTCTATTTCAAAATTCACATTATTGTCAAGTATGCTACCTTATTGCAATAAAACACCAGAACGAATTCCTCCTACCTAGTGACACTGTTCTATTCAATGACTAGCCTGTCCCCAGCCTACCCCATGCAGCCTTTAGCAATCACTGTTCTACTCCTTACTTCTATGAAGCCAGAGTTGTTCCATATTTGAGCAATGGCCTACAATGTTATTTTTCTATGGTTGGCTTGGTTCAGTGAGCAAAGTGCCTTCACTTCTAATTTTCAAATATTTATCTTTTTTTTGACTTATTATTATTATTATTATTTTCTTTATTTACATTTCAAATGCTATCCCGAAAGTTCCCTATACCTCCCCACCCCTGCTCCCCTACCCACCCACTCCCACTACTTGGCCCTGGCCTTCCCCTGTGCTGGGTCATATAAAGTTTGCAAGACCAAGGGGCCTCTCTTCCCAATGATGGCCGATTAGGCCATCTTCTGCTACATATGCAGCTAGAGACACAAGCTCAGGGGGTACTGGTTAGTTCATATTGTTGTTCCACCTACAGGGTTGCAGCCCCCTTCAGGTCCTTGGGTACTTTCTCTAGCTCCTCCATTGGGGACCCTGTGTTCCATCCAATAGCTGGCTGTGAGCATCCACTTCGGTGTTTGCCAGGCATTGGCATAGCCTCACAAGAGGCCGCAATATCAGGGTCCCTTCAGCAGAATCTTGCTGGCATGAGCATTAGTATCTGGGTTTGGTGGCTGATGATGGGATGGATTCCAAGATGGGGTAGTCTCTGGATAGTCCATCCTTTCATCTTAGCTATAAATTTTGTCTTTGTACCTATATCCTTTCATGAGTATTTTGTTCCTTATTCTAAGGAGGAATGAAATATCCACACAATGGTCGTCCTTCTTGGTTTTCTTCTGTTTTGCATAATGTATCTTCGGTATTCTAAGTTTCTGGGCTAATATCTGCTTATCAGTGAGTGCACAAATATTTATCTTTATTTTAAAATTGTGTGTGTAAAATTGTGTGTGTGTGTGTGTGTGTGTGTGCGCGCGCGCGTGCGCGCGCGCGTATGCACATGCTCACTCACACATGCATGTCTCCGTGCAGGTACTCCTGGAGTCCTCTGGAGCGGGAGTTACAGGCAGTTGTCAACCATATGAACTGAGCCCCCCTGGGAGAACAGTACTCAGTCTTAACTGCTGAGTCATCTTTTCTGACTGTCATGTGTCTGCTTTGATTTTTGAAAAAGAGTTATTTACTTTTTTTTTTTTTTTTTACGTGTATGAATACACCATAGCTGTCCTCAGACACACCAGAAGAGGGCATCGGATCCCACTACAGATGGTTGTGAGCCACCATGTGGTTGAGGGGATTTGAACTCAGGACCTCTGGAAGAGCAGTCCGTGTTCTTAACCGCTGAGCCATCTCTCCAGCCTTATTTTGATTTTTATTAGGAAAAAAAAAAAATCAGCCAGCCGTCTACTTCCTCTAATTTGGTTTTGCTACCAACTGCCTCCCTGAGACCTCAGGAGCTTTCTTTGTGCTTTCGGAACTGCTCCTCCAAGCTAACTCTTCACACTGAGGCCTGAACTGGTTCCTTCTCATCCCGCTCTTGGTGACTCCCGAGTCTCACCCTCAGGTCTTTTCCTTCCCTTCACACACACACACACACACACACACACACACACTCCTGCCACACCAGTTTCTTGAACCTGAGGCTCAGGTCGCCTTCACACAGGGCCCCCCAGAGGCCGCCGGTACCGCTTCTTCTACAACTTCCTCCCAGGCCCCTAGGTTTCCCGAGCTGAAATGAGTTCATGTTATAAAATGTCACGTGTTTATTTGCTGGTTGACATTCTCTGCCATTAAAACAAAATCCTTTGCGAGGTGACTTTGTCTATTTTAGTCACAGCCATTATTTCTGACTTCCCAAAATGGATCACCAAGTCTGTGCTCCAAAAAGAAAAAGAGCATAAATGAATGACTCCAAGGTACAATGATTTCCTTGGAATAGAATAAAAGCAGGTTTGGAAATAAAACAGTGAGAAGATTTAAAGACCACTATTAAGAAATGAGACATCGTGAGCATGCAGGTGCTCGCACACAGAGAAAAAGAACGGTGTGTGCGCGCGCGTGCGTGTGTGTGTGTGTGTGTGTGTGTGTGTGTGTGTGTGTAAAACATGTGCGTGTCACAACAATTAAAGAATAAGAGGCCACACAATTGAAAGAGAGCTATGATACATGGGAGAACTTGGAAGGAGGGAAGGGACGTGGGGAAATGATATAATTGTATTATAATATCGAATTTTATTTTAAAAGAAATGAGAGTACAGTTAATGTGGTGAAAATGACAGAGATCAAAAGTATCTTCTGAGAAGGAAACAGTCCGTTGTGTACTATGTCCCTTCTCTATACACAGTTAAAAGCAAAGGGATAGCATCTTTTTCCACACTTCACATAATGAGCAAGAGTTGTATGCAAAATGACCCTGGTCCACTAAAGACAACAAGCCCCTCCCTTGCTGAAGCTGAGCTTCCCTTGGGTTTGGGTTTGCGGGTTTGTCCCTGCACTTCACTACATCATTAGATGCATTGTGCTCTCTTCTGAGCTCTACAGGACACATGGCACTGATTATTACGTATGGGTACTCCGGTTCTCTGCTCTGTCTGACTCGGCGGGTGAGCACCAGTTAACCAGCACCATTGCCTTCTTTTCCTCCCATTCTGTGTGTTTGTCATCCAATCGATACCTGCGCTCTGACAGCTGCCACGAATCCAAGGCATTGTGTCGGAGTGGCACTACTGTGAAACCAGTGTGCTCACAGAGAAGGAAGGTATGTTCTGCATTCTTCCTTCTCATTGTTAAGCCAGCCATAGGGAGTGAGGTATGGTTGAAGCCAGAGTGCAGGGAAATCATTTCAGTCTAAAATAGCCACACATGTTTCTTTAAAAGTTGCACAAGCAGGGAAAATATACTAATGATAGTTTTTAAACCTTTAATATTGTGCCCCTTTGGGGATTAAGATCTGGTAGTACATGCTCAAGGATTTGCTTTGTTATTCTCTCTCTCTCTCTCTCTCTCTCTCTCTCTCTCTCTCTCTCTCTCTCTCTCTCTCTCTCCATCTGTTTAGTTTTTTGAGACAGGGTTTCACTGGGTAGCTCTGGTCATCATGGAACTCATTCTGTAGACCAGGATAACCTAGAACCAGGCTGGGATTAAAGGTGTGTATCATCACTGCCTGTCAGGGTCTGACTGCATAATCCAGGTAGGCCTTGAATGGAAGAGTCTCTTGCCTCAATCACCCAATGCTGGGATCACTAGTCTGGTTTCCACTGGGTACAAAAATTTAACCTTTACATCATTTTTTTTTCAATTAAAAAATTACGTTATTTATTTGTGTCTACGGGGAGGTGGTGGTGTCCTAGTTGGGGTTACGGTTGCTATGAGGAAAGACCATGACCAAAACAACTTGGGGAAGAGGGAGTTTATTTGCCTTATGCTTCTGCATCTCAGTCCATCATTGGGGGAAGTCAGGATGGTAAATCAAGCAGGGCAGGAACCTGGAGGCAGCAGCTAATGTAGAAGCCATGGAAGGGTCCTGCTTATTGGCTTGCTCAGTCTGCTTTGTAGTAGGACCCAAACCCAGCAGTCCAGGGATAACCTCACCCACAAGGGGCTGAGTCCTTTGTCATCAACCACTAATTAAGAAAATGTCTGACCACAGGCATGAGTTTGTAGGTGCGGCCGGCCTAGAGAAGTCAACACTCCTGTTGCCAGAAGCTGGATTTGTCATAAAACCCACAGGGACCCTTGGAGAAACCAAGCCTTCATCAGGACCTGAAGCTGATCAGAGAGTATGGGCTCTGGAACAAATGTGAGGTGTGAAAGGTCAATTTTACCCTGGCCAAGATCCTCAAGGCCACCTGGGAGCTGTTTGTTTACACTGGATCAAAAGGACCCAAGTAGTGGTTTCAAAGGCAATGCTCTACTGGGGCAACTTGTTTGCATTGGGGTGCTGGATAAGGGCAAGATGAAGCTGGATTACATCTTTGGCTTGAAGACTGAGGGTTTCCTGGAGAGGCAACTGCAGTCCCAGATCTTTAAATTGTAGCTGGTCAAATCTATTCACCATGCTGGTGAGCTCATCCATCAGCATTTTATTGTGGCCTGTAAGTAGATGGTGAGCATCCTGCCCTTTGTTGTTCCCAGAAGCACAGTGTCTTCACCCTCTCTTCCCCTTATGGTGGTGGCTACCCAGACTGTGTGAAGAGGAAGGATGCCAAGAAGGTGCTAGAGTCAGTGATGATGGGGATGAGGATTAAATGAACACCTCCCTGGACTAAGGATGTCCTAGTTCTTCAGTTGACTAACAAATCAAAAGTAACATTTGGGAAAAAAAGAAAAAGAAAAAGGAAAAGAAAATTCCCCTACAGGGTTGCCTCTACAGCCTGATCTAATGGAAGCATTTTCTCAATGGAGGTTCTCTCTTTTCAGATGACTTTGGCTTGTGTCAAGTTGACATAAATCTACCCAGTACAGGCAGTGGGGTGGGGATGCACACATATGGAATTGAGAAGACAATTTGTGTGAGTTGTTTCTCGCCATCCACCTTGTGGGTCCCGCATAGGTCGTCAGATTTGTCAGTTGTCTTTTTTTTTTTTTTTTTTTGTCAGTTGTCTTTTTTTTTTTTTTTTTTTTAACTTTCGGAGACATCTTGATGCTGAACAGGCTCTAAGGTTGTGCTTTACCAAGGAGTATCACACGAAACATCAGACTGTGTGCTCTTTCCGGGGAATTCTGAGCCAATTTACAACTGTGGATCTGATCTGTTTGTTCCAGGTCATGCGGCTGGGATCCCTACCTAGGTTATGGGGTGTAACACTGGTAAAACATTTTGTTACCAGTGACACATGCCTGGTCCACTGAATTAGGATCCCAGCCTCTGTTTGTTGTTCTTACAGTGAATATGGATCCTTCAAAAATACCGCAATTCAATTTCTCGTTGGGCTGAGACTCTTCTGGAATTGGGATTGCAATGTTTATTTTTCAGGGGTCTATCTAGGTAAGACCCACTGAATGTTAAGGTCACCCATATAGCTTGTTTGATGGAGAACTCCTTACATTCAGGGAGGCTGTGAGTCACGGTATTCTTGCAACACTGAGACCACAGTAACAGTTGTAGCTATTGAGTACCTGGCTTACAAAGTCAGAACATACGTTTCTTTAAGTTACTTAAATAGATGAATGTAACAGGGGTATGGTTAGTCTGCTCTTAACTCCCCAGTGGGTGCACACACACACACACACACACACACACACACACACACACACACACA
>NC_034605.1:34495543-34511142 GCF_900095145.1 Mus pahari
CTTAACTCCCCAGTGGGTGCACACACACACACACACACACACACACACACACACACACACACACAGAGAGAGAGAGAGAGAGAGAGAGAGACTTATTTTTAATATGCCCTAAGCAGTTCAATGGCTAGGCCACTTCCAAGCTTCCCCATTGCTAATGCCTCCCTTCTGATACTCCTGAATTATTACTTACTAAAATCTATATTTCATCTTAGCTACCCCAGACCCAATCAGGGGAGGGACTGCTGGGGTCATTCTACCCCGGCTCTTACATGGCTGTATGTTCTCTCTTCTCCAGCTCTCAGGCCTGATCTTTCTGCTTCCCTGGCATGGTGATTCTAAAACTTCTTCCTCCCTTGGTTCCCTTGCCTGTTCCTAGTTGACCCAATGGTGATGGAGAACCATTGGTTGAAAATGACATCAGAGTGCAGCGACAGAGCATAGCATTTTATCTATCCCAACAAATGGTGGCTAAGCATTTTCCCTGATTTTTACCCCCAAAGGTGATGGGAGGTAATGGAAGTGGCATTAAAGTGTATCCTCCATGACAACCTTATCTGTAAAGATATGTTTTATTTATGTTTAATTTACTCTTGCTAGGATGGAACACCACTGACTAAAACAAGCTGGGGAGGAAAGGGGTTATTTGGCTTACATTTCCATATTCTTCCATATTGCTGCTCATCATTGGAGGAAGGGCAGGAACTTAAGCAGGGAAGGAGGAGCTGATGCAGAGGTCATGGAGGAGTGCTGCTTACTGGCTTGCTCTTCATGGCTTGCTCAGCATGGTTCTTATAGAAGCCAGGACCAGCAGCCCAGGGATGGCACCACCCATAATGGGCTGTCTCCCACCAACTAACTAAGAAAATTCCATAGAGGCTTGCTTACCGCACAACCTTAATGGAGACATTTTCTTAACTGAGATTCCCTCTTCTCAGGTGACTTTAGTTTGTGTCAAGTTGACATGAGCTATCCAGCACAGCATTTTAAACTGTGCTTTTTAATGTGAAATAGCGATTATTTTCCAAACTGGGATGATTCTTGATATTTCAACGTGGTGTTGACGTTAGCAGTCATTTGATATTAAAACAAAGAATTTTATTAAACGTTTTCATGCATAATTCAAATCATAAAATTACAGTGAATCCCCATGTACCCACTGCCCAGCTTAGTGATGGGGTGGGAATACCACCTCTGTGGCTTCCTATTCATTTCTTCATCATCACATTCCTCCTGACAGGAAGTAATCCCCCATTCCCCATCTTGTGTTTCCAGACTCTGATCTCTAGCAGTAAGATCTAGGTTTTGCCTTCTCTCCATTAAAATCCAGGATCCAGGCCTCCAGGATGGGCACATAGTTCCTGGCAAACTCCGCTTCTGAGACTGGTCCCTTTCTTCTTCTGGCTCCTGGGGAATTCTGCAGTTTCTGCCATCTCAGCCATACATTGTCCTTTGTTTTCTTCCCCTTCTGCATTTTTCCTTTGTAACGTCCCAGAAATGGTTTCTCTGAATGTCATTTACTCTACTCTACATTAGGGTTTCAAATCACATGCTTTTAGAATAATAACCAGTTCTGAAAGAAAATCTTGTAATAGCTTCTGCCTCTTATTCAGTGTGCACTTTCTTAGACTACATGACTCCGATAATTTCAGAAGAGAGGACGGCCAGTGAGCTGCAGAGCATCCAGGTTAGCCCTACGCTCGTGATCTGTAATGAGGAAAAATGAGGTTTCTAATAATGTTAGGGGGTGGCAAACAGAAGGAACACTTGAGCATACTAAGAAAACTTTACTTTAAAGTAACACGTGCTTTTCTGGTGCCAATTTATGATGACATTAAAGCAGAATACTCAGTTATTGACTTTTTCTGGCATACTAAACAGAGCCTAGGAACTTTTCTCTGTTTATGCCAATTTTCCACCTCCTGTTAGCACTCGGTAAATCTAACTCAGAGTTGTAGTGCTGTCAGGGATCTTGGTTAGTCAGTGGGCAGAGGCAGGAGGATCCTTTGAGGCCAGGAATTCAAGGCTAGCCTGTGTGTGTGTGTGTGTGTGTGTGTGTGTGTGTGTGTGCGCGCATGAGTGTAGGTCAGAGTAAACTGTGGGTGTCCGTTCGGCCCTGCCTCTGAAAAACAAATAAGCGAACAAACCAATTCAATGACTTTGTTGTTTTCAAATAGCTCTGTAGCTTATAAAACAGTGTGGCTCTCACCCTCTCTCCACTCCTCTCTTGTTTCTCATGGCTGATGGTAGAATTCAGGAGCCTCCCACAGCTGGGCAAGCTCTTCTCCACAGGGCTGTTTCTCCCTGGCTGGAGAATCAACATCATGCCGAGTGGTTGTCACAGTGACTTAAATACTGCATTCAGTTTAGGATCCATTTGGTGAGCCCAACTCTTAATTTAATTTAGCAAAGGAGTTCTCTGGGATTTCCTTTCTTCACAATCATTATTATATTTCTATGAATTTCTCCTGCCATGTACAATTAATTTGTTTTGAATTGTTGCACAATAGCCCATTGTATAAAGAGAAAACTATCAACTGATATTTTCCTACTATTGAATATTTTGGCTGTTTCTAAGTTTTAATTTTTTTAAAAGTGTGTGTGTGTGTGTGTGTGTGTGTGTATGAGTGTGTGTGTATGAGTGTAGGTCAGAGAATGAGTGTGGGTGTCATTCTCAAGAACGCTGTCCACTTCCTTTCAGACAGGGTCTGCCACTGGCCTGCAGCTTACCAGTTAGGTTAGATTGGCTGGTCAAGGGGCCCCAGAGATTATTCTGTTTCATCTTCTTGGTACTGGGATAACAAGTACACACCACCACGCGTGCGCATGCAGCATTTGGGGAATTGAGCTTAGGTCCTCACACAAGGCATGGTTTACCAGCTGCATTACCCCAGCCTAGAGCTTCACTCTTATGAACATTACTGCTTGGGTCATTACTGTGATTTCTGTAGTACATTGTAAGACTTCTTCATTCTTGCCATCCTTTTTGTTGGCTTAATTCACACTTCCACAATTTCCGAGAGTGAGGGCGTCATCCTGGATGTGTTTCTTCTTGCCTTAAGTTTGTGTTAGCATTTCCATGGTGGTGTTTGCTTTTTAAAATTTGTTTCACACTTAGACATTATGTACTCTGTATATGAGTCATTTGCCAGTTATATTGGTCATAAATAATTCTCCTGCAGTCTAAACATATTCTTTTTTGAACAGTTTGCATTTGGATGGCTGGAAAGGCAGCGGACATTTTCTGCGGAGCCTGACAGTATAATGAGTTAGATGTCTTAGACCCATGTGGTGGAAGGAGAGAGAACCAGGTCTGGCCAGTTGTTCTCTGAGTACCACAGGTTTGCCCCAGCAAAAGGATGCATGCGCGCACACTCATTCACACATCACACACCACACACGCACACACACATGCACATGCACACATACATGTACACAAACACACACGTACATATTCATATACAGACACACATACACACACAAACACCCATGTTCACATACATAAACACACACGTACACACACAGATATACAAACCCACATATGTGCACAGAGACACACACATGCTCACACATGTATACACATACACCTACAGACACACACGTGCATACACACAGACACACATACAAAGAGATAAAATGGCATTATGTAGAGCATGAGATAGATCTGTTTCCATATTTTTTATTGATGGCTAATTGTCCCATAACCATATATTGATTAGCTTCTACTTTTCCCACTGACAAATCTTCAATGTCTCCTTTACAACAAATTGCACAGGTCTTTCCCAGGTTCCAGTTTCTGTTACTTTTGTCTGTTTTTATATCTGTATGTAAAAATCATGTTTTCTCAGTTTCAGCAGCTTTACATTGAATTTAGATGTGTGGCGTGTCAATTTCCTTTTGTTGCCTTTCTGTTTCTTCCTCAGGGGTATTCATTTATTGTTAGCCTTTTGTTATTTTACATAAATTTAAGAATCATCTTGTCCCATTGGGATTTTTGTTAGGAATTATTTAGAATGTTTACATCAATCTATGAAAGATTTCAAGTTCTTCTGTAATGTTTCATTCATTTGTTTACCTAGCAAGCAGTCATTGCTTTTGTGAAAAGTCCTGAGAGTAGGAAGTGAGGGGACTTGACCTCTAAACACACTGTGGTAGGAGGTAGCAGATCAGACATGATCAAGACAGCAATAATAGCAAGCCTTTTAGACACTTATCACATGGTACACCCCTATTCTGATAGACTTATCAATATTGATAAATAGTACATGGGAAACTACTTGAACTAGATGCAAACAAGAACCTTGAGGTCTACAATAAGAAACAGCCTAAATAGCCATTCTAGGAAAATGGATCAATACATTCTTAAAAACTACTGATATAACAACAACAATAATAACATCAACAACAACAAAATCAATCAACAGAAGCACACAGGGAAATTTAATGGATTTGTATAGATAGCAAACAAGGCCAAAGAGCAAACAATAGTACAATTTTTAACAAGAACTAGTTAATGGATTCATACAGAAGGGAAGTGCTGGCATGGCACTGTTACCTACAAATGTGTTGGGCCACATTTGCAGTTATGTTGGGATGTATGCAGTCTGTGGATCACTGGTTGAACACACTTGAAAGAACAGTCCTGACTTTCAGCTACTCACTAGGGTTTTAGAGCATATCGCATGTGTGTGTATGTAATATACATATAAACACACACATATATGTATATGCATATGTATATATATATATATATATATATATTCATGATGAAGTTTAATTTATAGACTAGACATTTCAAGAGATTAACTTAGTAACTAATAATAAAATAAAAATTGGGGACTGGACAGATGACTCAACAGTTAAGATACTGACTGGTCTTCTAGAGGTCCTGAGTTCAATTCCCAACAACCACATGGTGGCTCACAACCATCTGTAATGGGACCCTACGCCCTCTTCTGGTGTATCTGAAGACAGAGACAGTGTACTCATACACATAAATACAATAAAATAAAATAAAATGAAAACTTAAAAATATATTGCAAGCGAATTATTAGCATTCCTACTCCTATGCTTTGGGGCAATCATTTAAGGATGACTTCCATACAAGCCTTGTCCTATTGTGACGACTGATAGCTGCGTCTATGAGATATGGCTGCTAGGAGAGTAAACAGAGAGTAGTGCCTACAGCATGGACTCCGTGACATGTGACATGGGGTAGTTTATGTCTTGGGTGGGATGGGCCAAGAAAGTGAGATCTCATCACACTATTCCGAACCATGTGCAACTTAAATATTGGAGACTGTTTATTTCTGGATTTTTTTTTTTTTTTTTTTTTAGCTTGGTTAATCATTTACAGTTACAAAGTTACAAAACCCGTTTTTTACCTTGAAGAGAAATTCTATATTAAGGCTAAAAGTCTTTTTGTTTTGAATCATTTGTGAGTTTTTTTTTTTTTTTTTTTTTGCATTTAGTATCTTCAGACTGCAGACCAGGTAACAGAAAAACTGCATAAAGAAAACCCGTGGCTAAGGTGAGGGGTTCTGCTGTATATTATATTTCCAAAATGTTCCCCACCTTACACCCCTATTGTTCTCTTTACATTGTCAAGCCTGCCATGTTCAAGGTAGCCTAGAAGCCAGTCGAAACAATTGGATGATCTTCTTTCTACCTAGGGAAATCCTACAGTGGCATGGAGAAGCAGAAGATCTTTGGGCTCCATTTTGTTATACTATGGCTACATGGGTAATGGGAGCAAACAGCAGGCTGAGGAGTGAGGCAGCTTGAGAAATCTCGACAGCTATGTGGCTGCATCATTCCTTCAGACATGGATGCAAATTAGGGGCCTTGGCTTGTCAATTAGGGGTAGCTGCTTTGCTCTGTATTGCTGACCTTCATGTGGGCATTTGAATTTGATTATATCTGATTGACTCAGATATCCAAATCTGCTTTTTGGACAGGGAAACCTAAAAGAACAAAAAAAGTTGCCTCGAAGATTCTTTTGGGGGGGGCACTCAGGGATATACGCTATTTTTCTTTTGTGCATACATCAAAATATCGCCTTGAAAGCAATGAAGGCTTGTCAGTGTGTTGAGTGCCAACCGTCTCTCATCCCCTGTTCCCCAGTGGGAAACTGGGAAGGAGAAGAAAGAATTACACTGGGGGTGCAGCAAGCCCTCCCCTCTGGGATTGTTTCTGAAGGGTAACTGCAGCTGCTTTGCTGACCCTTCAACCACAGAGCAGATAAAATTAAGTGATTCTTAAAACGGAAACATTCTGTGTAGAAGGAAAAAAAAAACACACAGAAAACTGACATTGCTGTCTAGAAATGAACTTATTTGTGCTGTCTTATAATTCCCCCAAACTTACTACTCAATAATTCCAGTTTGTGTAATGTAACAGCAAATGGTATTGTTATCTTTAAAATCTTTCCCCTTCTTGTACTATCACAATAATTTGAAATGGATCAAGCAGCTGGCTCAGTCTTTGAGAAGAGGTTGTTTCATGGCTAAGTTGACTTCAAATTCAGCAGCCACCAGCTTTGCCAAGGATTTACTTTGAACATTGCAATGACAAGTGACGAAGTCCTCATGTTTGAGTGTTTTCTGATGTGAAGTCACATCCAGAGAACTTGGGAAAGAGGAAAAGAAAAAGAAAGCCCTCTGGCTGTGCTTGCTGTTTGTTTCCATGTTACACGTTCGGTTTCTGCCAGATGTTCACATTTCATCTTGTCCGAATAAAAGTCTTTCTTATTTGGGAATGTCAATATCATTTAACAGCAAAAGCAATATAATTACGCTATTCAATAAATGTTTAACCAGAGACAGACATTCTCAACTCACAGAGAACTTACCAGAGTGTACCTTTAAGCAATTTAGTAGTTAAATTAGTTTTTTAAAAAATTCCAACATCTGGTGAGCAGTCTCTAATTTCTAAGGTTTGGAACGAAAAGCCACTGCACAAATTCATCGCTATGAACAATTTGCCGGCTGTTTACCTTAATGCCAATCTTGCCCCTGTACCAGACAAATATATTTCAAACGTGTTTTTAAATTCAGATTTCTGGGCATGAAATTAATGCCATTCCACTCGCCAACTGTCGCCTGTGTTTTGAGATGTCATCATTCCTCTTGGGGGGAGTAGAACAGAAAGACAACGTAATGAATGGCCATGCCCTCAAATGTTGTTTGATGCTGATATGTAGACGCAGGAGGTGGGAAGGAAGGAGGGTGGGGTGGGTTATCTGCTTTGCCTCAGGTGCTAGCTTCAATTTTCTCTTTTCTGTGCTTGGGAAGTTTGAGAGAATGATGAGCAATCTTATGTCTACGTCTCTTATATAGCTTAAAAACCCACAATAGAGTACCCAGCCCTTCCTAGGCCTTTCAGCAGTCAGCAGCGCCAACAGACTGAAGTACTTAGGTTGTTCCCTATTTTAATCAAGTTGCCAAAACCCTCCTCCTTTTCAGTTTCTTTCAAAAAGAGAGAGAGGGGGGGATTTTTATGGCTCAGTTAATTCACATGCCTGATTTACCCTGACAATGTCGAGCCTCAGCTCGCTTTGAAATACATGACATCAGACATTGACAAATATCAGGGGTCAAAACTCAGATCTTCATTGGGGTAGCACCTTGCACTGATTAGGTATGTTTCTTCTACAGAACACAGGGTGTGCACATACTCGTGGCATGCGTCCTTGAAGAAGTCACTTGAATTTTCAAAGACAAGGCTAAGCTTCAGTTTATGGATAAGGAAATAAAGATGAAATACTGGAAGGCTGGTGTTTACTTGTCCTTTCTGGAAGGCTGGGCGAGCTTCACTATCATCTGCCATTCCATATGGGTTACTGTTGCAGCGCATTTTCCTTTACACCCATAAGTGGAAATGTAGATTCACAGATACAATGAATGTATGTGGCTTCTAGAAAATTCTTTTTAAAACAAGTACCTACCATTGCACACACAGAATGGAAAAATGTACTTTCTCTGGAGCAGAGCTAGGCTTGTTTTTTACTAGGAGGCTTTACTGGAAGTGTGCTCTGATAGGCCACTTGTCCTGGAAGAGGAGATGACCAAGGACAGTGGCAGATTCTCATGGTCTCCCTGATGGGGCTTTGTTCTGTGGACTGGGTCATGTTTGATAGATGGATTTGTTGGAAGGAATTTTTACATGCCATAGTCAAGAGGGGCGTTGAAGTAGCTTTGGGAAAGAAAAACCTTGAGAATAATAACACTGCTTGAATGGGCTAGGAATATATAGTTCAGCACTTGCTCAGCATGCACTGGGTCCTGGTTCCACTCCTAACACTGAAAATGTGGGGAGGGACGTTACTGTCATTCTGAGAACTGTGCAACCTTTCACTCACAAGTCTCCAGAGAACAATCTAGTTTTCATTCTTGGCTGCTGCAAGTGGGTTTGTTTTAAGGATAAGAAGACTGAGTGTGATTTAAAGATGGCATAGAATTTTGGCTAGTGTGCCCAGTACGGATGTCCTTACATACAGATTACAAGTGAATCATGGGGAGGGTTACAGTTTGGATCTGGAGTATTGGCCCAAAGCTTGTGAATTCAAGACTTGGTCTCCAGCCTGTGACATTAGTGGGAGGTGAGGGAACGTTTAGATGTGGGCCGTACAGGGAAGACGTTAAGTCATCGGACAGGTGGCATCCATGGAAAGGGTGCTGTTGTCCTGGCCATCTCCTTGCTGTCTTCTTTCCTTCCCCACATTCAGCAGCATTGTTCACTCTCTTCTCTCCATAAGTCCCCAAAAGTGGAACCTCCATGGACTGAAACCATGAAATCAAATCTTCTCACTCATTCTCTCTCCTTTTTAAAAATTATTTCATAGGTGAATACAATATATCAATGTAAATACATACAATCGATCAATATAACTGTATATAATATATCAATATAAGTATATACAATATATCAATATAGGTGTACACAATATATCAACATAAGTACATACAAAAATCATTATAGGTGTACAAAATATATCAATTTATAGGTACATTCGATTTACTAATATAGGTGTATACAATATAGCAATATAGGTACATAAAATATAGCAGTATAGGGGCATACAATATGTCAATATAGGTGCATACAGTATATCAATATAGCTGTATATAATATAGCAATATAGGTGTATACAATATGTCAATATAACTGTATACAACACATCCACTACTACTCCTTTCTCTTTTAAATGAACTTATCTCTGGCTTTTTGTCACAATGACAGAGTTCAAGTAATATAAGGACAAAATTGCAGGTAATCTAATGATACAGCAAGATTGACTGCCAGATGTCCTGCTACTGTGGTGGAAGGTAAGATGTCTTGTGACATATTACGAAAGGGATAGGTTGGGAAAAGGGAGATGTGCATCAAAGATTTAAGGTTGCAGTTAGACTGGAGGGTTGCATTTACTGAGCTACAAGGTAAACATATTACATAATAATAATATGATATATATATATATATATATATATATATATATATATATATATATATATAGTATATTTCAAAAAAACCAAAAAGACAGATTCTCATATTCTAGCCACATCAAACAAATGATAAACTGGGGCTCTTGAGGTATAATACAGTGGTAGAGTATTCAACCCTCAGAACTGGAAATTAAAAAAAATAAATAAAAGACAAGTTGGTGAGGTGACGGACAAGTTCATCAGATTGATTGGCTTTCCTTGTTACTTACCTATAATTGGTCAAAACACCACTGCACCCTGTGAACACACACAATAGGTATTTGCTAACTAAAACTGAACAGAATAAACCACATCTCCCATCTGTGTGTTGAAGTCCTTCCTGATTTCAGGCCACTGGCAGCTCTCTAGCTGGCCACAGCTTTTTTTTCCCACGTGGATAAAGCAATGATTTTAACATTTGTGTTTGGAATTAAAAATTATGTAGTGAGTAGATGTTATCAAACCCATAAATGAGAAGACAATTATACACGAAGATGCTAGGAATGTGGCTCTATTTGAAGAAGTGATGATATCTTTTTTTGTCTCCTATTACACGATAGGTGTGGCATACACAGAAGTTAACATTATCATTGCCACGATTACATCAGACAGCGCCCTGTCAAAACCATGAAGCAGGAGTGACTGCCAGTCACAGGCAGTTACCCTCAGAAGCAAATCAGGCTTTAGGTCCTCTGAGGATTCTGGTTTTATTGGCTGGGTGTTTCCAGAGCTCTTGGGTGATTTAAGGTACAGCTGAAGTGGATTTAAAAAAAATCCCCCCACCAGAGTTTGGGTCAAAAACAGAGAGCAGGAAAGAGAGAAGAATATGAGGACTTGTGTGTGGGATGTTTTTTGTCGTGATGGTCTTTGAAGAAAGCATTGCAAATATTTAACAGAAGCACAGCAGTTGCAAGCAGGCACGTGTGCCTCATCATATTCCTTATTTGATCCTCGGTGGCTTTTTCCTTCTGTAGCCACTGCTCTGACCAGAGAGTTTGTTCTTCCACCTAGGTCTTATCATTTCTTCTTTCTGTTTGGTTAAGCCGTGCACCACTCCTTCCTCCTCTTTCACTCTCATCTCTCTAGGCCCATCCAGTCTTTAACCATCAGTATTTCTCCCTCTTCTCCCACATCGCAGGTATTCCATGATCTCTCCAATCATATACTTTTAATTGGCGATGAGAGAGTAGGTTTCCATATGATTTTCCATTTACCTTTCCTTTGGGTTAACCCACCCTGTGCCCTCTTTTCTCTCCCATACTTGTGTGCCCCTTTCTGCTTAAGTCATTTGCCCCCATCTCTCTCCTCTCTGCTTCTGTTATTAGTTTGCTTCCTCCCCTCCCTTGATGCACATTTCCCAAGAGCTCTTTGTGATTTCCTGACTTCTCCTTGTGCTCTAAGTTAAACAGCCGGAACTGAAATTTGATGTTAGGAGCCACATATGAGGAAGAGCAAATGATGCTGGTCTTTCTGGGTGTTAGTGGCCCCCTTTTAAAATTTCCCGGGCGTGGTGGCACATGCCTTTAATCCCAGCACTTGGGAGGCAGAGGCAGGCGGATTTCTGAGTTCGAGGCCAGCCTGGTCTACAAAGTGAGTTCCAAGACAGTCAGGGCTACACAGAGAAACCCTGACTCGAAAAAACAAACAAACAAAAAATTCCCATTCTATCTATTCACCTGCAAATTTAATGACTAAATTTTTCCTTACTCCTGAGCAGTATTTCATTGTGTATGTAATGCATTTTTTCATATCCATTTATTTACTGATAAACATCTAGGTTGATTCTATTTCTTAGTTATTGTCAATAGAGCTGCAATGAACATCAGTGTGCAAGTATCCTGGTAGCAGGGTACCATCCTTTGGTTGTTTAACTGGGTCCCATGGAAATTCTATATCAAGTGTTTTGAAAAGATTGATTTTCAAGGTGGCACTAGTTTACACTCTTGCCTATGGCATATAAGAGTCCCCGATGTTACATTCACACCAGCATTTGTTATCTGTATTCCTGATGATGGCTGTCTAACTGGGATCAGATGGACTACTAAAGTAATTTAAATCTGCATCTCTCTGTTGCCCTAGGATCACTTTAAAAAGTGTTAATATTCACTTGTGTTTCTTCTTTTGAGACTTTTCTGTTCATTTCCACAGCCCATCTTTTAGAATTGTGCTGTTCATTTTCTTAATGTTCACTTTTTTCAATTCTTTGTGTATTAGTTTTTGTTAACTCGATATAAACCTACATGTGTCTGACAAGAGGAAATCTCAACCAAGGAACCAACTTCATCATATTGGCCTCTCAGCATGTCTATAGATCATTTCCTTGATTGGTGATTCATATGGCAGGGCCTATCTCACAGTGGGTGGTTGCACCCTTAAGGTCTTGGGAGATATGAGAATGGTAGCTGACCCTGAGCCTGGGAGCAAACCAGTAAACAGTGTCCTTGCATATCTCTTTGTTTCTACTGAAGTTCCTGCCTGCCCTGACTTCCATCAATGATCAACTCTAATTGTGGTGTTTAATCCAAATAAACCCTTTACTCCCTAAATTGCTTTGGTCATGTTTTTTTTTTTTGTTTGGTTTTTTGTTTGTTTGTTTTTTGTTTTTAATCACAGAAACAAAAAGCAAACTAAGACAAAGATTTTCCACCATTCACTGGGTTTTTCATTCATGCACTTTTCTGTTGCCCTTTGCTGTAGAAAATTTTTGAGTGTCATACTCAGACACTCCTTACCTGCACCTATAAGAATACTCCTTATTTTGCCCTCCAGCAGTTTTAGGACAGCAATCTTACGTTGAAGTCCACCCATTTGGAGTTCAGTTTTATGTAGAGTGAGAGATAAGGACTTGATCTTATTTATCTGCATGCACACATCCAGTTTTCCCAGCAGCATCTCCTGAAGATGTTGTCTTCTCTCCAATATATGTATTTTTTGTATCTTTGTCAAAGATCAAGTAATTGTAGTTGTTTGGACTTCTATCAGGGTCTTCTATTCTATACCTTTGATCTATGCAGCTGCTTCTGTGCCAGCACCATGCTGTTTTGATTACTATGGCTCTGAAGTCTCATTGAAAACAGGATGGTGATAACCTCAGCACAGTATCCCTTCTGTCCATCATTTTAACTAAGGTAAGACAGAATCTCAATGTAGTTTTGATTTGCATTTGAATTTGTAAGAATGTTGAACACCTTTAAAAAGAGTTAATGACCAATTAAACTTATTCTTTGGTTTTTAAAAAAGATTTTATTGATTGATTGATTGATTGCCAGGAATTGAACTCAGGACCTGTGGAAGAGCAGACAGTGCTCTTGCATCTGAGCCATCTCTCCAGCCCCAAACTTATTCTTTTGAGAACTCTCTGCTGAGATCTATAGCTGATTTTGGATGGGTTGTTTGTTTTCTTGTAGTTGTTGAGTTCTGTGTACAGTCTTCCTAACACTATGACTCTTAATACAATTCCTCGTGTTTGATGACCCCAACCATAAAATATCTTGTTGCTACTTCATAACTAATTTACTACTGCTATGAATTGCAATGTAATTACTTTTTGGAGATAGAGGTTTGCCAAAGGTGTCATGCCCCAGAGGTGGAGATCCACTGTCCCAGATGCTCATCCTGTGTCAGATACAGATCTAGTAAACATTTTTTTTTTCCGTTCTGCATGTTGTTTTTCACTCAGTTACCTGAGTGCTTCCTTGGCTGCATGGAAGCCTTTCTAGTTTCATGAGATCCAGTTTGTTGACTGTTGGCCTTCTTTCCTGAGCAATTGGAGTCCAGTTCAGAAAACCGTTACCTCTGCCTGTAACTTGATGTGTTTTCCCTCTAGCAGTTTCAGAGTTTCAAGATATAAAATAAGGTCTTTGTTCCGTTTGAGGTTGATTTTGTACAGGATGAGAGATGTGAATCTATTTCCATCCTTTAACACATAGCCATCTCGTTTCCCCAGAATAAGTCGTTAAGGAGGCTGTAGCTGCATGGGTTTATATGTGGATCTTCTACCCTGATTCATAGAGCTACATGACTGGTTTTGTGGGGTTGCTGTGATTTTACTATGGCTCTGTAATATAATTTGATAGCAGGCTATGTCTCAAAAAGAACCAAAAAATAAAAAAATAAAATAAAAAAGGGTTTGCTAATAACTAGTGCAGGATACCACAGGAATGTCTTCAAATATCAACTTTGTTTATCTCAAAACTTTTAAAAAGAATTAATCCTAACCATTCATGGCACTGATTTCTTATTGGGGAAGGGTATGGCAAGGATTTTTCTTGGAATGCTGCTGTTCAACCATTTTCTATTTACAAAGTTCCTGCCTTTTTTTCTAGTTTACTAAACTCCTTAAAATTCTGTGTTTCAAGATGATCAAGCATTCTCTACTGTTCTACTTCATTAGAGGTGGACTATTTAACTTCCCAGACTTTTAAAATGTTTGTATCCACAGCTCATCAAGGGTTATGATTACAAAATGTCTGCTTCAAAAGTTAAATTATTATACTTCAAAATGAAATTTTACCCTCAGTTAGAAGCATTTTAAAAAGAGCATAGTATAGTTTTTTTTTTAATAAAAGGATTTTTATTTTTAGGCAGGGTAGCCCGCACTGGTCTGGAACTCCCTCCAATCTTAGGCTCCTCAAAGTTGGGGTGCCAAGCTTGTGCCACCACCCTTGACTTAGTGAAAAATGTAAGGATGTGCTTCCTGCTTGAAAAAAAAATAAAGATGCTGTCTTTGCTTTATTGAGTCATATTTTCTTATGAAGTTTGTGTTTTCTAAACAAAGTACAAGGTAAGACAACTCAGTGGAGGCAGCTGGGTCAAGCTTGTCTTACTAAGTAGCTTGTTCAGCCGTTCTCTATATAGGCTGTATTTGGGTCAATCACAGCCTTGCCCCTCAGTACCAGTCATAGCCATTAAGTTTTGGGGCTAATCTCTGCCTTGCCTTTGGCACTGTTCTTCCCACCCTAGTGCTCCCCTTCTGGCCAAGGTGGAAATGGATCATCAAGCACTGGTGAGACTAGCACAAAAGGTTTCAGCCTGGACCATGCCTCAGGGCAAGGGCAATCAGCCCAGGTCTCTGCATAGCTGCCTCTGGGCATCTGTGGCATGCTGGCACAGTGCTTGCATATGGGTGCAGTGCAGGCGATGGCAGTGTTGGCATTTGAGTGGCCTATAGTCTTTGTTCATGGCAGACCGGGCAGCAAGAGTTAAACTGTCGATAACTAGGCAGTCCTAGTGACTTTGCTTTCTTACAGGAAAATGAACATCAGAAGAAATGCTTACAATTTAAACTTGAAGAATTTATTATTAACATAGTAATGCTTTTAACAGTGAAGTAGCAGAACGTAACTAACATTTGCTTGGTGCCCAATTGATAGATCAGCCCTGCTCATCCATCTCATACCAACCTACTGACCTATTACTTATTTATATTTATTTATCACATTTCTATTATCTATCCATTTGGCAACCATCTAACGTCCTCTTATTTAACATTTATTTGTCTATTTGTCTATTTATCTAACATTGTTCACTTAACAGCTGCCTATTTGCTCTCTTCTCATCATTTATCTATTATATATCAATGGTCTATCTATCATATGATTACTATATATATATCATATATATATGTATATATATATATATATCACTTACATATTTATTGTTTAGAAAGATTCATATCCTCTCTTTTTATGATTTCTGTCTTAGGGTTTTATTGCCAAGAAGAGACCCCATGACTAAGGTAAATCTTATAAAAGAAAACATTTAATTGGGGCTGTCTTACAGTTTCAGAGGTTTGGTCCATTATCATCATGGCGAGAACCATGGCACAGTCCAGACAGACATGGCGCTGGAAGAGCCAAGAGTTCTATAACTTGATCCAAAGGCAGCAGCAGGAAAGTGTCTTGTGCTGACAGCTAGGAGTATGGTCTCTTCCACATGTGGTGGAGCCTGAGCATAGGAGACATCAAAACCCACCTACACAATGACGCACTTCCTCCAACAAAGCCACACTCCCTTCAGTAAGGCCATGTGTAGTGGCTATTCCTGGTTGTCAACTTGACTATATTTGAAATGAACTACAATCCAGAATTGGAAGGCTCACCAGTGAACCTAATCTGGAGG
>NC_034605.1:34511153-34554764 GCF_900095145.1 Mus pahari
AGCCAAGGGAAGCAAGCCAGTAAAGAACATCCCTCCATGGCTTCTGCATCAGCTCCTGCTTTCTGACCTGCTTGAGTTCCAGTCCTGACTTCCTTTGATGATGAACAGCAGTATGGCAGTGTAAGCTGAATAAACCCTTTCCTCCCCAACTTGCTTCTTGGTCATGATGTTTGTGCAGGAATAGAAAACCTGACTAAGACACCCATCAATTGTTATTCTACTTGTCATTTGTCTATTTATCATCATTAGTTATTTATTATTAATCTCATAGCTAGTTAATATCATATATGTGCCACTTTTCTATATATCATATATCTGTTTATCTATCTTTTAAAAGCTTAAAAATATTTACTCATTGTCTCAATTTCTTCACTTGGGTGTGGCTTTATATTGAAACAGGAATGGATGCAAAGAACAGTTCAAGAAAGAAGCTGTTACTATGACATTCTGGCTATGGGCTGCTCAGGCACTAATATTCTACAAGTGGCTTTGCCAGGAGGTACTGCACATGGTAAAATGTGTCACCACTGGAGAGAAAAGATTAGAAATGGGGAATGAGGGCCTCTTTGAAAACTGGATATGGTAATAAGGGCTGTGGCATCAGTTGTCTCTGTTTCACTAGACAAGACATACTCAGGAAAGGAGATGCTACAGGTCGGAATATATACTCAAAACACGAAGTAAGAAAGCCAGAACTCCAGAAAAGACTCTCTTTCTGAAGTTGTTGCATTTCAGATGTGGTGGAGACACAGGCATGGGGCTACCTGTGGATGATAGTTCTAGCCCCAAATGAAGATATAGCTTTGCTTTGAGGTGAAGGACATAGGGCAAAGGATCAGGAGACTGTATTATAAAGTGAGGCTATTTTGGGGAGACATAAAAGAAGCTGAGATGCTCAGCCCTCTGGATAAACCACAGAATTCTTGCTCCTAGGTAACTTCTTCCCCGGCCAGTCTAAACACCCCCTGAAGAGTATATCCAAAGAATCCTCCACCTCACATGCAAAAGCTCTTCAGTGCGTGTGCCCAGGGAAGGATGCCGGTTCTCCTCAGCTGTGAGCCCTAGCCAACCCTAATTACTTCCAGGCCTGTAATCAGGAACACGACGGCAGAGCTCAGATGGAAGGATGCAAGCTTAATTCCGAAGGCAATAATCTTTCTGCAAGGATGACATAGTCCCACCAATTTGATCTGGCGGAAGCTGGAGAGCATTATGGGGTGTGTGCTGGCTAGTCTTATATCAACTTGACATAACATTAGAGTTATCTGAATGGGGGAACCTCAATTGAGAAAATGCCTCCATAATATGCGGCTGTAAGACATTTTCTTAATTAGTGGGGCAGGGCCCAGCCCATTGTGGGTGGTGCCATCCCTGGACTGGTGGTCCTAATTTCTATAAGAAAGTAGGCTGAGCAAGCCATGGGCATTAATCTAAAAAGCAGCATTCCTCCATGGCTTTTATATCAGCTCCTGTCTCCAGTATCCTGCCCTGTCTGAATTCCTGTCTTGATTTCTTTCAATGAGGAACAGTCTTGTGGGAATATAATCCAAACAAATTATTTCCTCTGAAAGTTTCTTTCACGGTGTTTCATCACAGCAACAGTAACACTAAGAGACAGGGTATGTTCTAAAGGTGTGAAAATGAAATACCAATAAAAACAAAATAGAAATATGAGTTGGACTATAGGTACTTATATGAGAGCATATATTCAAGACACATAATTTGTTGTGTTTAGCATTAGTCTACTGGGGCAGTTTGCAAAGTTCAGTCTCATTTAACTCATCCTCAGGGTTTAAATACTGGAACTTCCAGACCCAACTTTCTAGGAAATAGGAGGGTTGTGCTGGACCTGTTAGAGTCCGTATCCTCAGCTGCCTTCTTGTATCTGCTCCCTCTGTTCTGCATGCCTAGAAGATAGTGGCATCCTTCCCCCCTGTCCCCGCAAGACTGATGTGGTGCTCTCTCTAGAGTGAGTTTTGATGGCCAGTGTAATTCAGGAAAACACATTTTCTTCCTCACACATCTAGAACTGTGGAATTATTGTTATGAATAACCTCTCATGGGCTCACAGGACCTCTTTGAAATGTGGATAGAGTAATAAGTACCATGTGGCCAGTTGGCTGTGTCTGCTTCCCTAGACAGAAAATAGAGGAAAGGAAAAGCTGGATATAATATTAAGAATATATAATCAAATGTGCAGATTGTTCATAAAGTTCCCATATTGCCCTTCTTTCTACACTGGATGCACAATGAGTCTCTCTACTTCCCATGCTAGATCCTCATGTATCCTCTCTTGATCAGTTTGGCTTGGACCTAACCCATTTTGCTGAGCCTCTCAATCCACCGTATTTTCATTGATTTTTCTCTGTTGTCTTTAATACAGTCTGGGATTTCTTTGTAACATTTATTTTCTCTGCTGACCTGGAACAACTGGGAAGCTTCATGATCACTCAAGGGCAATAAGGAGGGTCACAGTCCTTCCCAGGGCTTCTGGCAGACATCCTTTGTGTTCAACAAGTTATTCTCTCTTGAGCCATATTCCTCTAAAGTGTGGTTCTCTAGAGGAATGAATGGATATATATATATATATATATATATATATATATATATATATATACACACACACACACACACTAGAGGAATGTGGTTTCTCCTTAAAAACCTTCAACCACTTTCCAACCACAATAGCCCTCACAGCGCAAAGAACCAATGTGAGGATTCTGTGAATATTTAAGGACTTCTATCTCTATCTCTGTCATGCATTCCAGAACTTCAGAATGAGTTCCAGAACCCATTGGCCCCACTGTGGTGAATCAGACTTTGAGTAGAACTCCACTGATCATGACTTCTACACACCACTACTTTAATTGGAAGGGCATAGTGCTCTTTGGAGGATTTCCTGACAACAGTGTCAGTTCAGAGCTAGCTGGTCACTAGGTTTTAAAAGGTCTGACTATTTCCTTTCTCCCAGTGTACAGCTACCCTAGTTCAAGGGCATACACTCCTTTGAGGAAGATGAGCAAAGAATCAATAAACTTTTTGGTACTGTAGCAAAGTCCTTTCTCAAAAGGAACTGCCACTCTTTCTATTCAACATATTCTGGATCTGTAATCTGGCTTCTGCCTTCTTCCCTATCAGGGATTGTTGTTTCTGTTGTTGTTGCTGCTGTTTTTCAATATCAGACTTTGTCCAGGCCTGCTGAGTACTGAGCTGCCAAAATTTTGCCCTCAGTCACCATGGTGGCTGGACCACACTTCTAAGAGGGACCTAAAGGATGAGAGTATTTATGTTCTTTACCTTTTTCCAATTCAAATTACCAGAGTTCCAAGTGGCTAATAATCTTTTGCCCCAGAAGATTCCCCCTTGCTTGCCTTCTTCATATCCTCAAATTGTTAAGCTAAGGGTGATATTAAACCAAAAATGTTATTTTGGTAGGGCTGGAGAGATGGCACTTAGAAGCACTTTCTGCCCTTGCAGAGGACTCAAGTTGATTCTCAGCATCCACATCAGCCTTGTAACTTGACCTCTGGAGGGATCTGATGCTCTCTTCTGGCCTCCGAGAACATGTGGCTGGCTCTAACAGTAGTGCCATTATTCATCAGCCTTGGAGGGCCAAAAAGAAAACAGTAACAGCTCTTGTCTTGCGAAATTTAAAAAGAAATAGGAATAAATTCGTGAGCAAATAGAAATGTGAATCAGTGTGCGGTGAAGAAGATGATGGAAGCAAAACGAAAGGACATGGGGGCACAGGGACTTCAAAAGTAGTATGTCCTCTGCCAAAGATTTCCACATTAACCCCTGAATGTAGATACATTCTTTCACAAGACAAAAAGGAATTAGGGCTGCAGGTGAAATTCACTCTGCTAATCAACTCACACTGTTGTAGAGAGAGTACCATGAGTTATTTGGATAGGCCCAAGTAATTACAGTGACCTTAAAAACAGAAGGGAAAAGAGTAAGAAAAGTCAGAAGGTAGGGTGCTTTCAGAAGATTGGTCAACAGCTGCAACATTTCTGCCTTGCAAGGATGGAAGTGACCATGGACCAAAGGAGTCAATGTCTCCTAAAAACTGGAAAAGCTGATAAAATGAGGTCTTTACTAGAATCAGGAAAAAAAAGCTACTGTGCCAACACCTTGACTTTAACCAATGCAACCTTGGTCAGATCTCTTTCTCAATAGAATAAGGAAATAAATGTGTGTATTTATAAATTGTTATGCCTAAGATCATCTGTTATGTTACAACGGAAACCATTATACGTAATGACTTTATTCAGGAAGGAGAGAGAAGGGCACTGTGGGTGACGAATAGCAAAGGAGAGAGGCTCTAGGCAGTAGTGCCAATACGCTGGGATTCAGCTTTGAGGTCAGCCTTGAAGTCTTAGTTCCATGCTAAGTTTGCTATTCTTTTGAACAGAAAGAGTCAATAAAACTTCTGAGCGTGGTTGAAATTGACTTGATTCTCTCCTAAAAGACAATGCCAGTTCTTTTAAAAGCTCAGTGGTCCAGTGCTTTGTAGACCATGGGTTCCATCCCCAGCAGGAAAAAACACAATGGAAAGAATGATGTTACTAAATCTAGAGTAGACTTTATGGAGCATCTCAGAAATGAGGGAACACTTTCCCTGTTTTGCCTGAATGATGCCTTCTTCGTAACAAGCTTTTGCGATTCAGCATGAGTCCCCAGAATAAAGGGGTCCTGGCACACTTGCATTTGAAGCCACACAATGACAAGACATCTTCCATCTCCCATGCTTGCTCCAGGCCTTTAGATTGCATGGACGTGTGTGTTATTTTTGTGCTCCATTCTGACACACTTGATTACATGATACTGTGAGTTAAGCTCCCTCCAAAGCCCGGTCTCTGTTTAGTGGCCCGGTCTCCTGTTTTGGATTTTCTCTGTCTCTAGTTTCTGTCATTACCATTAAGTCAGTACAGGCTGCGTGCCTAACCAAGTTGGTTGTGATGAATAGGCCATTAAAATAGCGAAACATAGAAAAAGAGATTAAACTAAATCCCCACCCTGCCCTTCTTTCACCATACACAAAGGAAAACCAGCTCTTTGCCCTAAACGTTCAAGCTGTAAGGCTCTTGGTGCTGGGATTGCACATGATCGGAAAACACTGGCTAAAGTAAAGCCATTCAACTGAGAATCTCTTTGAGGCAATGTGCAAACAGTTCAGTACTCAGCTGGCCTTATTCACAACGGAAACTTCTACCTGGAGCTTACTGTCTCTCCTAATGTATCCCCGGGAAGGCAGGGAGGAGAAGAACGTTTTTTGAAGTTGGGCTGAGGCTCAGTGGTAGAACGCCAGCCCAGCGTCTATGAGCCCTGGCCTCCATCCCCAGCATAGCAAGATGGAAGGAACTAGCATTGAATGAGTTGGAAAATTTCTTGCCTTGTTTATATTGTCAAAGATGCCCATGGATACTCTGGAAGAGGGTCTGACGTGAAGCAGGGCTCCCACCTGTCGAGACAATGAGACAGGTCACTTATAAAGCCACTCAATCTTCTAGGCCAAGATAGGACTACAGAAGACTTGTGTGTGGTCATCCTTTATATCTACTTTTCTGGCTCCTCTAATGGACAGTAAAGTTTTCAGAAAAAAAAAAAGTGTCAGCTTACACATGACCTGCTCAACTAGGAGGGGAAGTAGGGGTGAGGAGAAAGAAAGATGACAGACTTCCGGAATCTTACAAAAAGAAAACAGGTGTCCATCCAGATTGTAATGTTGACATGAGTTCTGCTAAGACACCCACAGCCCAAAGTTAGTCACAACAGAAACACATAGTTCTATCATAAGGCCATGAAACCTAGTCAAAGTTGCCCACCTGAGTTTGAACTCGCTTGGTGTGGTGGGGGATTGGTAGGCAGTAAAATAACTCACATGTCAGACTAGAGTAGACAATTGTATTTATTGAGTATACTGAAGGAACACAACCAGCAGGCCTGTGTCCTGGATGATGGACAGTGATGGCTTTTACTTAGGATCTATTATTCTCTTTTACTTAGAATAGTCCAGCATGCAATTCCAGAAATACAAATGAAGGTGGTCCTCAGTGGTCAGCATTTGATTCTGCATGGTGGCCAGGTTGACAAGGGTGTATCCCTGTGGTACCCAGTTGCCATTAATCTCGATTGGCAACACCCATGCCATGTCATTCAGCCATTGTAGTTTGGTTGAGTAGGTTTTACAGAAGGCTGTATGAGACAGTCATGACTCAAGAGAGGAAACCGATTTAGATGTGGCTAATTAGTGTGTACCAATTACTCTAGTGGTGACATGGAGATCTGTCACAGTCAGAAGCATAAGAAGTTAGGGGCACTTTCTGAAATGTAGGTAGCATAGTTCTAGTTGGAGCATACTTACAACAGACCCAGCTCAGACGAAGATTTCCTCCAGTCATAATAAAGGATGTAGCAAATAGCTGGCCTTGTATTTACTTGGAGCTAGACAAAGACTAAAATAAAATATCCTAAAAGGATTTTAATGGTAGTCAGGAAAGGAGTTGTCTGGTGGAGCACAGGGAAGCAAGGCTATAAGTAGCCTCAGATCATTTCCCTAGAGGAAAATTCCCAAGGAAGAAGCAGGGGCTAGGGGTCTTGGGTTTACAGATTTGCTGATCTGAGATGGGCTTTGAGGTCCTCTTTTAAGAGAAAATGTAAGTCTAGTTGGGTCTTTTGTATTTTTATCTTGAAGCCTTTTGGAAAATCATTTGATCGGGGGAAGGTTAATCCAGCTAGTAATTCCTGGAGTTTGATAGCCATTGGGGTACTTAAGAAGGCCTGGTAGAGTCTGTTTTAAACTGGTTAAAGCTGGTTATCTTTGCATGTCTATAGAGTACCAGTTCTCAGAGCTGAGCTAGGTCGGGATGAGAATATGGCCTGGGACTGGCAGAAGCTCATTTTGAAATATTACCAATTATGTTACTTTTAAGTTATTCTGAGCATTTAAGATCATGCAAGTGTCCAGCTTGAGGAATTTCAGGGACCACTTTCAGACACTTAAGAGGATCCCTGGACTTCGTTAATCTCCATTTCCTTTTACTTATGTCATCTATTAGATGGTCAAGGTTTGCTGTCTCTCCTAAAGTATCCCAGGAAAGGCAGGGAGGAAAGGAATATTCTTGAAGTTGGGCTGAGGCTCAGTGGTAGAATGCCAGCCCAGCACCACGAGCCCTGGCTTCCATCCCCAGCATAGCAAGACTATGTGATTTCTCTGTGCGAACACTGAGGACATTTTCTTATGTAAAAGGATTCTCCTCTTTTTAAAATGTAAGCTGGTTAGGTTCTAACTTTTGCAGTTTCTAAAGCCCTTCAGATAAAGAGGGACCAGCGACCTACTAGAGTTGAACCCTGCTAGAGTTGTCCATTGTCCCCTAGTACCTGGCCCTATCTGGGGGAGGGGTCAAAGTTCTAGATGTCCTCTTAATTCTTTTGGTTTTATTGTCTCTAAACAAGGCTGCTGGGTGTTCAGGGGCAAGTTACTTGAGTCTGGAAGAATGGGTAGTGGTTTGATAGTTATCTCTTTTAAAATGTTTAGATACAGCTTAACAAAACATCTTTAAATAAGTCTTGATTCTCCTATGACTCAGTTTCTAAAAGCCAAATAGCAGGAAACAAGAAATTATCTTGATAAAACACAAAAATCTTTATATTTTAAAGCCAGTTTTTATAACTATCTCTACAAATGAACCAATAACTTGTTATTTCAATGAAAACCCAAGAAGCTGTATTCTCAACACAGAAAGCATGGACATTATCTTAAATATCTAACAATAATAATATAGGGAAATTATGTTAAGTATTAGAGATATTTTAATTATTTATTTTTACTAATAAACTTTAAATGATTAATTTATTAGATTTGTTTAAGTTTTGCCAATTAAAATGTTTTTGAATGAAGTTTACATGTGTATTTACATGCCAACTTGAATCTTTTTTGGAGGACAATTTTATCATATAAGCAATCTGAAATCTTCTGTTGTTTAGGTTGTTGTAAGTAAAATCACTGTTTAAATTTTAAAAGAGTTCTCTTTTGCATTATCCCCCCAGTCCCAAGCCAGGTGGATAATTAATTCTTATTGTTTGTATGTTAGGGATCTGAGAGACTTGTTTCTTAGAAGCAGCAAAAATAATCAAATAGTTAATTTGAGAACTAAAAACCTCTATAGTAGCCCCACATATTAAAAAATATACAGAAGAGATATGTCAGATCATAGACCTAGACTAACAGCTGGACCTGCAGATGAAATGACATGTCTTTTGTAGACACTTATGAACACTCTAATGAAACTCAAAGAACACAGGAATAATTACATTAAGTAGAATGTCCCTTTTGTATTCTTAGTAGAAGATTTGTATTCCATATTACTTTTAACATCTATCTATCTATCTATCTATCTATCTATCTATCTATCTATCTATCTATTATAGACTGTCTCATGAGCTCAGGCTGGCCTTGAACTCATGTATCTGAAGTTGACCTTGAGTTCTGGATCTTTCTGCTTCTGCCCTCTAAGAGCCAGGATTATTAGCATGTCCCTGAAGGCTTGAAAATATACATTTTAAAGATATAGCACTGGACCTAAATGTAACGAGGGGCCAGTGGAAGGCAAGAAAATCGAGGGTAAATTTTGTCAGCTAGAGTTAGTAGTGTGTCAGTGCTGGGATGGATGGATTTACATTGTATGTCTGACAAATGTGCTTAGTGGAGACAGCTGGATGACGGTTTTGTAAAACCCCTCTGTTTTGGTTGAACAGTGAAGATTCCAGAGACTGCAGCATGTGGTTTCTAGAAGTGACCCACTGCTCTAGATTCTTTCTCTCTTTTCCGTAAGAACCCCAAAAGGTGTCCGGGAGAAGTGCTTAAGGGCCACCTAAAATTCTTTTATTCCTCATCTCTGGTTTCCCCCAGCAACAGCTAAATGTGGGCCCTATAGGAGACTTTTCAATCTTCTTCCATCTCCTCCCTTTGTTTTGTTTTGTTTTTCCCTATGATCATCCTTGCCTCTAAGTAATAGCAAGCTCTCTGATTTCTTGACCAAACTCACCAACTCCTCACCATTAAATCTATACTGTTGCAGAGTCACTTGGTTCTTTGACCATTTTCCCCACTCTGACCTTACCTGGGCTAGAATTGAAGCAAATCCCTTCCCAGATTCATGTCTGTAACACAAGGTTTTTGTTGTTGTTGTTGTTGTTGTTGTTTGTTTTTGTTTTTTTTGGAAATAGGGTATCTGCTGTTGTAATTCGTAGTAATGTCAGACTAGAGTGGGACACTAAACTTAACATTGCTGGTGTCCCCCATAAAAGGATAGAGTCACGGGGAGAAGATACCCATGTTGATAATAAAAGCAGAGATGGCACTAATGAATTTGCTAGCCCGAAAACAACAAACGCTGCCGGCAAACAGCCTCAAGCAGATGACGAAGGGCAGTATTCTGCTAACAGGAAGCAGGGTGTGGCAGAAATCCTGATTTTTGGATTCTAGCTTCTAGCACTGAGGGTGGGTAACACAGTTGTCTGGCGCATGCGTCTGAAGTGTATCACCTTTGCGCCTCAGTTAACCACAAAGTGAAATCCAAAAAGTAAGAAAGTCAGGTGTTAAGTGATGGCCGTGTGCTATGTGACTTCTTTCCTAAATGCTTGAGCTTGGGCAACTGGATAGCTATGGCAACTGCTGTGACTGTGACCGTACTTCAGTTTTGAGAACACAAGTCCTCTCTAGTCACCCATCATCCCGGACTCAGAGGAAACCCCAGTTCCTGGCTGGGTATTTAAGCTCTTGCTCCTAGACCTCCATTGTTTTACACAAGGCTTTCCCTGGTGAGGTCGCTGCAGCACCCTGGCTGTCCCCAGAGCCTGTCTGACATCTCCCCTTAGAGTGTGTTTACCCTTGGCAAAAGAAACTTCCTGTTTCAGAGGGGGAAAAAAAAAGATTTAAGAAGGATTGTAAATGGACTCCTGAGACTCCTTGAATGGCAAATAGCTTTTAAAAGACAACACTTTAATGGGCCATGAGTAACTGAGGCAAAAACAAAAGTATTGAATATCCTTTTAAAGGTATATGAGTTTAAAGAGCACGAAGGGAATAGATTTGGCAAAGTTTCCCCTGGATTTTATAGAATTCAAGATGCTTGGAAATTTTCTACCTACACGCCCACACACAACTGCAAAATTTTATAAATTTTATAAATGACCTGGGGAGACAACAAAAATGATACAGTGCAAATCCAAACAGCATGCAGCTTCTACATCACTACCCGATGGAAACATTTATCTCTTTTATAAGCTGCTCTCTCTCTCTGGATGGGGGATGCAGAACCAAGGCAGACAGGCAAGGAGAGAAGGCAGGGAAATGAGAGCCGAGTTCCAGGCTACCATGGCTGCTTTAAATGCATGTTCCCATGGAGCTGAAACAGAGCCATGAATGCTATAGTGGAGACTGTTAACGTCTGGGAGAACTTCATGTTCTCTGTGAATTTTATGGCAGCAAATTAGCAAGTTCATTTTACAGAAAAGTAAACAAAGCTTAGTGCAAAATCGACTAAGTGTTTAACACGGACTCTTCTGCCTTAATGGCCTGATGGTGATAACACAAACAATAGCTTCGTATTTGTTAAACAGGGAAACTTCTTCTGCACTGGACTACTAGAGGTAGCCCCTGTCAAAGCTGGTAGCTACCTGGACTGCACCTTACACAATTCTCAGCAATTTGAGTGTGGACATAAATTACTGCACTGACTATAGAATAGAAGGCAAGTACCAGACACAGTTCTGACAAATCCCCAAACTTTTGTAAGTGCCTGCTCTGGACCAGGTACTAGGGATATGCCTCAGGAGATGGAGGCATCCTCGTGGTTTAGAATCCCTGGGTTGTGGGGAGAATGGATATTGATGTTTGAGAGTAGGGACAGCTGATTTCAATCTCTGCTTCACTAGATCACAGAGGCTCACCCATTGGGTCAAGTCTTCCTCAGATATTTTTTTCTGAGGGTATTTATGGATGGGATTAATATTTAAATTGGTAGAAAGGATCCAGCCATTTTCCTCCCAAGTGGTGGGCATTATCTGACTTCCTAGAGGGCCTGTGCAGTGTGAAAAACTAAAGAAGTTCGCCCTCTGTGAAGTCACCATTGAAGCCAGAAATAGCTCATCTTGGGATTCTACACTATAGAACTTCCTCCTTCAGCTCTTCTTTCTGGTGTGTTCTTTGAGTGGAACAACACCTTAGCTCTCCTGGGCATCCAGCCTGCTGACAGCGGGGAGGCCTTTGTAGCCTCTATAATCATAAGAGTTAGTTCCTTACAGGTAATCCCACCCGACTCCGTTCCTTCGTCCCTCTGTCCTATTCTGCTTTTCTGCAGCGCCCCGAGTTCAGTTTCCCTACGAAACAGACACCAAGTTAGGGGTTCGAGGGCAGCTTCTAGGAACCAGGAGGAGGAATAAAAAAAAAGTGAAATGGGGAAAAGAAATGAGGGTTGACTAATGTTGGTTCCCACTGCAGGCTCCAGATAGTGCTGCTGATAGTATGGATCACAGTCGGTGTGTCACTTTGCTGAGGGTCATGCGTGTTATCGTCCAACTGGGTGTCACTATTAACTCTCCAGCCCTTTGGATTCTCACAAAAACTCTCTTCCCATCTCCCTCAACCCCTCATTCCTTCCTTCTCAACTGATGTGGATTTGGGCCTGGAAGAAGTGTCCTGTGAAGAATGCAGCTCTTCAGGAAGAACAGAAATCTACGCAGACATAACCTGAGCCCCTAGTGTCCACTTTATGTGATCAAACAGCCAGAGCACTCTTTTGGGTCTTTGCTACATCCATAGTCTATGATCAGAATAGGAATCATTAGTCGGGCTATAACATTCAAACATGAAACTGGAGAGACACAGACCTTTGTGTGCCATACAGGGGGATTCCATGACTGGCAGTCTTTTGTTATGATGAAAATGTCCATGATTCTGTTTAATCCTCAGACTAAGGTTCATTACATTCTAGTTTGGTATTTATAAACTAACACCGGAGTTCCTGTGGGAAAAGGAAAGGACATAGCAAATGAGCATATGATTACAGTGGGGGGGTAAATGTAGCATAAGTCAAGGGAAAACACTTGAAACAAATTGCCACGAAAATACAGAAAAACAACTAGCCTAGATGTGACCTTGAGTTAGTACAGCCCAAGATTTCTGTATTCATATTTGAATGTTAATTTTAATGCCTGGCTATAGAAAGATACACAATTTAGGAAAAAAAAAATGAACTGGACTACCATGGTAGGATTCCAGAAGAAATGATATTAAATTGAATAAGTTGACATTTGTCAATTTATAAATTGACAAAGAGTCTATTTACAGTCTGAGGTTAAAAGTCCAGATTTATACAAGACAGCCAAACAGAAATTAAATTCCAATATAAATTTAATCCAGGTAATGCTTCAATACTTACTGCTTAATTTGAATTTACAGGGAAGTGGGGGTGGGTGGCTGTCTTGAAGTCTTGCTTCTTGGCTAGAGAAAACAGTGTCATCTCTCTGAATATAAAGGATGTCCCAGGTCAGCTAACAGCAGGAGATGCTCATCACTATCTCCAAAGGACAGGGGCTGTGTGCTGCAAAAGGACCCATGTTCCCTGTCCCATGGGCACATTTTCCTACAGTACTCAGTGCAAGGAGAGCTAAGGCAGTAAGTTCAGCTACATTCCATCAAGGGTTATGCTACTCGGAAGCCTACACAAGCCAACCTTCTCTGGGCTCAGAGAACTGACAAGGAGCCTGAGAGCAGGGCAAGCCCTCAGAAGTCCGGCAGGCAAGGTACCCAGCAGCAGTGTAGATACTCAGCATGAGGACAAGGACTCAGCAGGAGGGTAAGAATCCAGCACCTTAGCATTTACTCAGCCCTAGGGCAGGCCCCTGGCCACAGGGTAAACCCTAAGCACTAGGCGAGCCCTCAGCCCTCTACAGGGTAGGCAGACACTCATGGCCCTCGGCGACAGGGTAGGCAGACACTCATTTGCAGGATCTGTACAAATAGATGAACAAATATCTGGCTTGCATCCAGCCACGAGTGTGTGAAGCCGAGCAGCGGTGAACACCTCCAACTTTAATAAGCGTGAGCTGACTAGAAAAGCAGTCTGCCTGGAATTTCTGTGTAAGGTTTTGTTTTGTTCGTTTGCTTGTCTTTTAATAGGAAGGTTTAGAGAGATTCTGTTCCTCACCCTAATCCACCCCCACCTAGATCACAGTGGGTCCTTCACGTCTTCAGCTTCTATTGGGCAGTGATCTTGCAACCCATATGTGATTCATTAGTATGTAAAATGCTATCTGAGCCAAAATAATATACACACTGTCTGAAAAGTCTGGAAATGGGATAAACTTATTTCAAATAGTTTGTTAGTTATATTTTCAACTAATATAGTTAATATGTTTTCCTTCAACTTATAGACACTTTTCTAGGCAAAGTAAGTAAATTTAAAGCAATGGGATCAGTCTTTTCTGAAAAAAATGTACACGAAATACTCTATTCCCCACATAGCCAGCATCTTTAGATGTTTTGTGGTGCACTCATTTCAAACTTGGTTCATATTAAAAATAGGATCTTTGCTTTAAAATCAAATATACTTCATCTGAAAAGTCTCCGAACAATACACTGAATGTTTTGTTTTGCCATGTAAATAATCTGCTGCTTCATGTGAGATTTTATTTGTTTGAATAATTCTTTTTGCATATCTTGAAATTGATAAGTGTTTCAGCAAGTTTATTTCAAATTCCTTGTAGGGATTAAAAGAGAACAAGTACCCTCGACATTTATTTTCAAGTGTCTACTTACAATATGTTCTTGAGTAAAATCCGTGAAGATTGAGGTTTTGGCTTGATCCACATTGACTTTCTGAAAAAAAAAAAAAAGATAGAAAGTTTTAAAAGGAGAAAATAATAAATTTGAGGTAGGAAATAGAGAAAAGTAGGTAGTAGTCTCCATCCACCAGAAGTCTTTGCAATATCTCCAGAAGCCAGAAAACTCCACATGCTCCATAAACCCTCTTTACAGGAGAGCTTAATGGGCTGGATTTGCAGCAAGTTAAATGAGATTTTTCTTTTTAAATGAGGAAGTTTTCACAGGCGGATGCCCTTTCTTTGCTTGAACAAAACCACCTGGGTTCCACGTATTTGCGAACACTTCCCTGTCGGTCTCCTGTCAAGAGACTCTGAAACTGAAAACGAACCTTCCCCTCAGAGCTTAGGACAAACCCCAGTTGTGTTTTCATGGCCTATCGTGAGCCCTTCTAACCTTTATGTTTTCATGTCCAAACTCCAGGATGACGTGAGAAACCTTCATCATTCATCTCACGGTCATTCCAAAGCCTGTGTCAGGCTGACCCTCCACCTGTCATACAGAATACACACTGACCATGGCTAGGATTAGGGTTAGGGTTGTGGGCATGATTAGGGCTAGGGGCAGGGCTATGTTAGCATTAGGGGTGGGGTTAGGAGTAGGGTTGTGGTTATTGGTTAGATGTAGGGTAAGGATTAAGATGGTGTTAGCGCATGTTTAGCCAGTTTTTTTTTTTTNNGGGGGGNNGNNNTTCGNGACAGGGTTTCTCTGTATAGTCCTGGCTGTCCTGGAACTCACTTTGTAGACCAGGTTGGCCTGGAACTCAGAAATCTGCCTGCCTCTGCCTCCCAAGTGCTGGGATTAAAGGTGTGCGCCAGTTAGACATAGGGCTGGCATCTTCCTCAGAACCACCTTGCCTTAGGCTGATTTTGAGCCCTGGCCATACCTTTCCTCTTTTTTTTTTTTCAACATAATACTTTTATTGATTTTTTGTGTGTGTGTGTGTGGGGGGGGAATTTCACGTGATGCACCGCATTACACCCATTTACCAGTTCCTCCACATCTACTCCCTACCCTTGTGACCTCCCACAAAAATAAAAATAAAAATAGAAAAACTGAGTGCAGTTTGTGTTAGATAACTCACTGGAGCATGGTCAAATTCTCAGTGGTCTGCCCCTTAAATAGAAATGAATTCTTCCCTTCCCACATGTCTACCAGACAGCATCAATTGTGGAGAACTAAGTTCAACATCCTTATCAAACTTTTCAGGAGTTCTCTTCGATGGCTTCCAGTTTAGGCAGCTACTCTTTGGGAGGAGTTGAAAAAGAAGCCTTCCATGGCCCTCTTGTCCTACTATGTATCTGTAATCATCAACATCATTGCAAAAGTAGCTTCTTTGCTTTTTATAGTCAGCAGGATGGAGCATGGATCATGCATGGGCTTCCACATGGTTTCTGGTACCAGCACAGACCATGAACAGAGCCCCTGACTGCAGTGGACCCATGGAGATCAAGTCTTTAGGTGGGACATCTGAATGGCTTTGGGTGGTAACAAGGGCCACGGGACATCCGCAAAGACTTTGGCTGCAGTAGGACCTTGGCCTCAGACATGTCCCTCAGTGACAGCTCAGATCTGAATGTCACATGGACTCAGGTGGTAGTGCAGGTGTCGCAGCAGCCTGGTCCTCACTGCTATCACATCATGTCTCCAGTACAATTTCTCCCCCACAACATACATATCTATCTTTCTAATTTCTCCATCCCATATTTTTCCATTGCAGCGGTACCCGCTGCCAGCACGGTGATGGTGGAGCGGTCTGGCTGGTTTCCCTAACCTTTCCATCTTTGTTAGCTGCTAGGTTCGGGATCCCTTTGTGTGGAATTGGAGGTGTCACCACAGGCTATATCCCTGGTCCCCTGCTTTGCTCTCCCTCTATCGCCAGCCTTCTGTATTGGATGGCGATTTGAAAACTTTTTGTGCAATTATTATACTTTGCTTTTTCTGAAAACCTGTTCTTAGTAAACATCTGAGACATCCCAACAAAAACAAACAAACAAAACAAAAAACAACAAAACAAGACAAAACTACACAAACCCAAAGAACATGGACAAAATCACCAAACTCCTTTGCGCTTGTTTCTCAGCTTAGACACTTCTTCATCTTACCTTCCATAATGGCCCTGGGATGAGAGACCGGATACAGTGGGTGTTCCTGGATGTTATCCAAGATGGAAGGATTAGGTCTGATGAGAATTATGGAAAAATTAGTCAGAATGGCAACAAACTTAACAAACAAACAAACAACCCAATTAAAGAACCGTTTGGAGAAATTTACTTCTAAAACAGAGTATGTTTGTTGAAGAAAAGCCTTTCTGCTGCATCTGTCTCCCTTTACCACTTCTTTCCACTTGGGGTACATAGCAGGGTGCTGTTTCCCCTCAAAGCACTCCCTGTTGAGGCTGAGTTGTGCAGCAAGTACTTTCTAGTCTAGGAACAAGCTCTAACTGGCTCAAAAAGTAATATATTTTGTCCTTGCACTTTCTTCTGGCTTTTCTCACAAATCCACAGAAGAAATATGCCCCCTGACCTATTAACCAATTATTGCTGAGCTTAGAGACAGTTCTCTGTACTGAACATTCTGACCCTGTGAACTGAATCTACCACGTGGGTGCTGGGGCTGAACCCTGGATCCTCTAAAGCGCAGTCAATGCTCTTAACCAATGATCTATCTCTCTAGCCCAGGCTGACCAAGTCATAGAGGGAAAAGGCTGCCTTGCTTGCACAATCTGCTTGGCTCATTGCTTCAGGCCAGTGCCAACGTGACAGAAGTGTGTGGTGGTGGAGTAGCAGTAGTTACAGGGAATGATGAAGGAGAAGGAGACTATAGTGCTATAGTTCTCTTCTGGGGCATTCTCCAGTTTCCCCAAGCTTATTCCTAGTTCCCATGCTATTTTGTTTGTTTGTTTGTAGGCACAATCTCACTATGTAGCTCAACTTGGCCTTGAACTTGTGATTCTCCTGTGTCAGCTTCTGGAGTGACAGGATTGCAGTCATGGGGCTCTGGTTTAGATCCCAGTTCTCATGGTTTCTACCATCTTCCATCAGTGCTAAGACTGGGACAAGCATTTTAGCACTTGGACCTCTCAGGACACTTTACATCAGTGGTTCTCAACCTTTCTAATGATTCGACCCTTTAACAGTAGATTTTCATGGTGTGGTGACCCCTATCCATAAAATTCTTTTGCCGCTACTTCATAGCTGTAATTTTGCTGCTGTTATGAATCATAATGTAAATATCTGATAGGCAGACTCTCTGATATGTGACCCCCAAGGGCGTCATGACCCACAGATTAAGAACCACTGCTTTAGATCAAAATTGTAGCAGACAGTTATGAATTGTGGCAACTCATGCCCAAGCCGATGATAGAATAGGTAAAGGGGCCAGCTAAAGAATCCAGTGGCTCAACACTTGGAGGAAAGGCCAGATGACTTCTATTTACTTCCAACTTGTGCTGTTTTTCAACAGTTGAGAGAGTCTTCACCTGAGGTGAAGGCAGGGCAGCCTGAGGCCATGCCGGAAGGAAGTCAGATCCAGGTTTCTGAGTCTAAGGTGTCCTGCGGAACTCGGGCCCTCCTACGCTAACGCTCCTTTGAGTCAATGAGTAGACATGCTCTACAGACAATTCCCAGCCTGGCTCTGACTTAGCATGATGGAAAAGAGCTATGCATTCAGCAGAAACAAGATCTGGAATTTTGCATTTGGATAATGTCTTGGGCTAACAGTACGACCACACTGTCTGATTGTCTCTCATGAGGAGCACGCCTCACCCTGATTTACAGTTCACTGGGCAGCAGGGATGACTGGAGGGTTAGGATATTTTCAGCTACTATGGTTTTGTCAAGAGGTGTGACCGCATCCTGTCTAGCTGCCTATCTGTGTATATTAAAAATAACGTTACCTGAGGCCTGGGAAGTGGCTCAGTGGCAGAAAAATCACCAAGTAATTTAAGGCTCTGGATTCAATCCCAGCACTGAAAAGAAATAACAGAAATAACTTTTCCTATGTGGTGAATGTGTTTCATGATTAATATCACTCCCAAGTTATAGTTAAAATTTTGAGGAACTCTGGACATACAGAGTGCAAGGAATCTATGTGTCTGTGTAAGCCTACTTCATGGCACCCCTGTGTATTATTTGTGTGTTGTGTATTATTATACACAAATAATGAGACCATCATTTCTGTTTTTTTCTTTTTTCTTTCTTTCTTTTTTTTTTTTTTTCCTGTTCCTCCAATTAAATGCCTCTGTTTGGCCAGGCTTTTCTGCACTCACTTAAGAGTGGCTTTTCTTGGTGTGTGTCCTCTTTTGTTTAACCACCCGGAAATTGAAGTGCTTCAGGCACTTCTCATTCTTGCATAAATCCTTGGCTGCTTTACTTTCCAATATTTGGAAAGTCAAAGTATCATGGGAGCTGCCAAGTGGACTGGGGTGAGAAGTGGAAAACACCCTTGGCGGCACACTTCCTCCTGTGCTTTCCCAGTTCCCTGAGAACACCTTGAAGCAACCTCTCCATGCTTGTCATCCATCCTTTGCTAGGGCTACTCTTTACCCCCAAATAGTTTAATTCCAAAATCACCCCCTAAAGTGGATTTGGATTATCAAGCAACTGCGTTGACCGCCTGGCAAGGAAGCACACCATTCCCCAGGATATGGCATGGATGCAGAGAAACTTATCCAAACCTTTGTCATACCCTGATTGGCTGTTAGGTGATGGCTGAGACCTTCTTCCCCCTTTTGATTTAATGGGAACGGGTCAAAGGACTGCTGAAAAGTACACAACACTTCCAGTTTAAAATAGATCTTGGAAGACATTGAAAGAAGAGGAAGAATGTGGGTCTGTGATGGATCAGGGTTCTTTGATCCTAAACCCAGTTAGAATTTTAATTAGCTGTATATGGATGGTCCAGAAAAAGGGATCTCTCATAGGATAGGCCTCTCCA
Organism: Mus pahari; assembly: GCF_900095145.1. NCBI lineage: Eukaryota > Metazoa > Chordata > Mammalia > Rodentia > Muridae > Mus > Mus pahari. The sequence goes on from NC_034605.1 coordinate 34,529,980, forward strand.
CATGAGACAGAAGTTATCCTGTTCCAAGAGAAGGCAGAATTGTCCCACGTACTAAGAATCTACCATGAAGCTCAGAGAGATATTGAATGGAGAGTCATCTTTATTTCCATTCATTGTGAACTTGTTAAATCCTTGACAGTTCAGAAAGTGCCTGTAGTAGAAGGAAATGACTAACTTCAGTTTACACATCACATATACCATGCATATACCAAGATGAGAAAGCTGACTCCCTTCTCTGCATCACTCCCCTGCCGGTTCTGGACAAAGTCACTGGTGAGAATTGCATGAGATCAGCAGACCCAGAGTATCTGACACATAAAGGCTGGTCCAAGATTAAGAGCTAGCCAAGGAGATAAACACAGAAGACCCAGGGGTGGAGGACAGTGGAGACCCTGTGGGGCCTAATTCAAGCCATAGAAGCATCTCCAGTGGAACTGGTATCAAAGCCATGGAGAAATCCAGTGAGATGGAGCCAGAAAGATCAGCACAGTGTTTGAGCAGAGGGAGGTTTTTGCTGAACTTGACCAGAAGGATGTCTTTGAAGTAGGAGAGAGCAGAGTGCCACTTCCCATAAGAAACTCAGCTGTTCAAGAAACAGGTATATTTCTTGCCACTGCCGCAAGAAATGGGAAATGAATCGATGGGACTGGCTATCAAAAGCAGATTCCAGGTCATGGGACACTGAATCTCAGAGCCCCATCTCTTCCCCACTGTGGGACTTAGACATCTCTGGGCAGTGTTCAACCCCAGGTAGAAAATCTGAGACATGGATGAGACTTGGGACAAGAAGATGCCTGCCGTGGAGTGAGAGACTATCCACCCATGAAGCCAAGTGGGAAGAATGATGGAAGGGATGCACCAAGACTCCCTTTCTTTCATCTAGGAAAAGCTCTCGGAGTGCCTGCTATCGACTACTCTTATAGACACTGGAATAAGAAAGTAGTAATTCTTCTAAAACCCTTGCTTCAGTTAATCACACTATAAGCAAAGGTATTGTTATTATGTAGGTCCTAATGCCCATGAAGGCACTGGCTGACAACAAGGGAAGACCTGGAGAGGCACTGGAGTGGTAGCTTCTAACACCAGTGTACATTGGACTAGCCTAGTGCTAAGCCCACCTTCTAATAGATTAATCCATTAAGTGCTAGTGATGAGACTCAGGCATTAATGATAATCTCCCTAGGTGAATTCAGTATTCAGCCATTTTTAGGCATTATGGTAACAAAGCAGATTTTCCAAGTGTGCTCTCTTAACACAGCATCGGTCACTATGTGGGGACTATTCAAGACAGAGAATTCTGGACCCATTGTAGAACTCTGAATTGCCAACTCTGGGGGTGGGCCTTGTGTCTCTGTCAACAATTCCTCTAGTCACCTTTGATATGCACTAAAATTTGTGAACCACAGTTGACAAAGCTAGCTGTGGTGGTGTAAAAAGAAGGCATCTATTTCTAGCACTACTACAACCCAGTGCCAAAAAGAGCAGATAGCATAATTGTTTCCAAGGAATATACAGTTCAGATTGAGAAATGGCTACAGAAAGTGGTGCCGTGCAGAAAGGGTTAATGCTGTGGTGCTCTGATAACTATAGCAGCATTGTAGAGACTTTGTCATTTTTGTTTTTTATTTTTGAGAAAGGAGCTTATCATATAGGCCAGGCTGACCTCGAATTCATAGAAATCCTCTTGCCTTAGGGCCCTTAGGGCTCAGTGTATTGGCTTGAGCCTCCAGTCCTCATTTCATTGTAACTTTTAAACTTCGGTGACAAGGGGACTCTTCGCACACGTGTGTGTGTGTGTGTGTGTGTGTGTGTGTGTGTGTTTGTGTGTGTGTGTATCAACACACTACTATCTATCTATCTATCTAGCCACACATACATATACACATTTGACTGTATATAATCAAACATATAGTCAAATATACATATATGTGTGTGTGTGTACAACCAAGTTTTCTTTCACACAGAGTTTCATAAACTTTATCTGTAGACCTCTGCATTGCTTCTTAGAAAAGCCTGAGCCTGACTTGTCAATTTTCCACTGCTGTAGCAAAATAGCCAAATGTGAGTAATTTGAAAGAAAAGATTTATTTAGCTCAGAGCATGGGAAGCTGAAAGTCAAAGATGAATGGTACTATTAGTTTGACATCTGAAGGCTTCTTGATAAACAGCATCATGGCAGGATTGTGTGTGTGTGTGTGTGTGTGTGTGTGTGTGTGTGTGTGTGGTGGTTCACAGGAGGGTGTGCGTGTGTGTATGTTTTGAGGAGGGCTGGTGGATCGCAGGATTTTGTGTGTGTGTGTGTGTGTGTGTGTGTGTGTGTGTGTGTGTTGAGGAGGGCATAGTGGATAACAAATGGTTCCAGGAAGCTAAGATGGGGGAAGGAGGCTAGATTTATTCTTTATAATAATCTACTCCCCAGAGAACCAACTCACTTGCCAAACTATCATTGGATTCTTCTGAAAGCAGTGTTCTCATGGCTTAACTTGGTTTGTTTTAAGCCACTTAAAAGCCACATCTCCCAGCAAGGCCACACGGAGGACCAAGCTTTGAACAATACACTTTTGGGGGACTCATTCAAATTATGTCCAATGCAGCACGAACCTAAAAGAAATTTTCCCTTTTGAAGGTTTTCTTCTTTCTGCTTGAATGTTGAAAGAAACTGTTCATGATTCTTATAACTTATTAAAGATCAATAATCAAACCAGGGCATGTCTCCATGATAAATTCTACTTTCTTCCTGTATATGCTGTTCTCACATGCAGATTCAATACTTCAGCCATTTTAGATGAATGTTTTGGGTTGTGCTACATCTCTCTGCCTTTTAAAAATAGAGCTCCAAATTGTCAAGTGATTCTTTCTATCCTCTTAAAAGCTGTTGGAGGTGTGTAACATTGGTGTGTAACATTGGTGCAGTCGACGCCTACAAGACTAAAAGCACAGAAAACTAAACCAGAAATAGTTAAACTGGACTTCCTAAGATTTAAAGAAAACAGACTTCTTGAAGAACTTTATCAAGCGAGTGAAAACTGGCCATGGTGGTGCTGGTGTGTACCTATACTCCCAGCACTTGGGAAGCTGGAGCAGGGAGTTTGTGGGTTCAAGACCAGCCTGGAAACGTCATGAGAATAAAATAAGGAAATTAAATTTATAAAAAGTGGAGACCCTCAGAAATGTAATCTTATTATGGAGTTTATTTTATCCACTATCTGAAAATAAAAATAAGGAATTCAAACTTTAAGGGGGGGAAAAGACTAGGCAATTTGATAATGAGCAAAGGATTTGGATAGAAATGTTGTCTGAGAAGGTATAAAATAACCACACATGAGTGAAATGATGCCTAACATCACAGTAAAATACAGAAAAAAAAAAGCCTGGAATCTAAGATTTGGGAGGGTGAGACAGAAGGATTACAAGTTTGAGACCAGCCTCGGAAACCTACGTAGACTTTGTCTCAAGATCAAATTAAAAGGACTGGGATGTAGTTCAGTGGTAGAACAACTGCATGCACAGAGCCCTGGATTACATGCCCACCACTGGTACATAGCAAGTTCAAAGTCAATCTAAGTTACCTGGGACAATATTTCAAAACTCCCCAAACTTAAAAAATAAACTCCATAATAAGATTCCATTTCACATTCACCAGGATGGTCCTAATAAACTATTATGGCTAATATGATCATACTATTTGACTCCTAGTGTATACCTGAGAGTTCCATACCTTGATATAGAAACATTTGCATATAAATACACACATGTATATATATGATAGTATATATATATATATATATATATATATATATATATATATATATATGATAATACTCTTTAGCTCTAAAGAAAACCAGGATCACAAAATTTGTAGGAAAATGGATGGACTTAGAATGTATAATGTTAAGGTAGGCCACACAATCTCAGATAGAAAAGAGCTGCACATTCTCCTTCACATGTGGAATCTACCCAATAATAAACATGTACGTGTAAACAAATACACGTGTGAGTTCAGCATGCTGTATAGAATGAGAACAAGAAGTGCTAAGTATTGGGGGATGAGGAGGGACCGAAGACAGGTAATGGACATGAGCTAAGAAGGAGGAAATAATGCTAATCATTCTTTTAATTCTACCTCTGTTGTGGATATTTGGTTTTTGGTGATGGATGAATATATAAAAATACATTCAACCATGTTACTCTGAAATCCAATGTGAACCTGTACAGCTTCCATTCCAAATAGTGGCTCTAAATGATCACTGAGTTGTATAGTCATTAGGTCTAGTTAATTTTGGTGTACACTTTCCTTTTTTTCTTTGCAACGTTCCTTTAATGATAATGTTCTAAAACTGCGGCCAAAAATCAGTATTGGTGAAGACGTGGAAAAGTGGAGACCCTTAGAATTGAAGTTGGAATGTAAATGAGGAAGCAACGATGTGTGAAAACTGCCCAGCATTTTTTCAAGGCTAAACACAGAATTACATACAAGCCAGCAATTCTATTCCTTATATATACCCATGAAGCAGAAAGATGTTATCTATATAAAAACTTGCAAATGGGCCGGCAAGATGGTTCATCAGGTGCTCGCAGTCAAGCCTAGTACCTGAGTTCAATCTCCTGGTCTCACACAGCAAAAAGAGAAGGCCCACTCCAAGCAGTTGTCTTCTGACTTTCACATATGTGTCCTGGTGCATGCATGCATGTGTGCATGTATGCATATGTGTGTGTGTGCATGCAATTAAGCTACACAATGATATGTTAGCGGCCCCCCATGAAGAAAAATAAATTACTGATCCTGCTAGGCCTTGGATAAACTTGACAGAAAGACTACATAGTGCATCATCCTCCACACCAGGACTCTTCTATGAGGATAGGTGCTAAGTGATCCCAGTAACAGCATCCTAGTGTCCTCGTCAGGAGGCACTGCTCTGAGAACTCATCCCCAGTGCATTCTTTCCTTCACTCTCTACCTCCTGGTTGGACTTCCAGCTTTGCATTCACTATGACATTAATTATACTCACCAAGTCCTGCCATGTATGCCTGCCTCAGAGCTCCAGGCTCCTCACTCTGCCTCACGAGAAGCCCAGGACTCTTGGGCCAAAGTGCCACACCTCATGTGGCTTTGGAATCATCTTTTCTGATTCCATCTCCATGTGTCTTCAATTCTAGAAATGAGACAGATTTACCACTTCAGTGAGGAGGCGAGGCTTCAGTGTGCCTGGTGCTCATTTATCCTTCCTATGTCTGGGCTTTTCTCCCAGGAAGGAGAAAGTAATACCTCATGATGGAGAGCCAATGAATGACACCAAGACGGAGCCTTGTCACTGTACCTCATCCCTCACATGGTCCCTCCATTCGCCTTGTCATTCTTCAAGCAACATGGTAAGCAACTCCAGCTTACCATGCACCTTTTAGCTCACAACAGCTGGACAATACTCAGTTAGGTGAATGAATCTCACTTGAATTTATGACTGGTGCTCTCCAGTTGACTGTAAGCTGCCCAATGGTTCCTCTACTCACACTTGCTTTCCCCAACTTCTTCCTATCCCTTTCATTTTCTTCTAGCCTCTGCTTTCTCCTCTGAGTGTTGGCTTCAGCTGCTTCCTTGTTCTTAAAATGCAGCCAATACTCAAACAAAAATCCCTTCTACACTTTCCTTCTAGCAATTCCCCTACAGGTCTGCATCTGTTCCTCCTTGTCAGCTTTCCTTTACTGGCACATAACAAATTTGCTAATAACAAACCAAAAACCATGTCTTGTTACAGGATATTATGCAAACAGCCTGGGAGACCAATCCCTTCAAAGTGGCATTCATATTTGTTCAGAGAATGACACCAACTTGCCAATGGCGATGTCAAAGGGGTGTGACTCCAAATAGAATACTTGCCTTGAGAGGTCACAATGAGCAGACAGACAGAGAAAAATGTCTGCTCACATGGGGAATGCTCAGAGTACAGCAACAGTGAGATGGTTTTGATTGAGGTTAACAGGACTGACATTTATGGTACCCAAGGTATTATCCCAGCCTCCAGATGTCAGTCTTGGAACAAAAAAAGTACTGTTGATGATCTAAACACAATTGTGGATACTGCTGTTAGTCACGCCCACTGTCAGAGTGAACAGCTGCCAGGCACTTGGCTTGGCTGTGACTTACAGCATCATGGAAGACTTGGAATGGTGTAGGTGCTGTTGAAGTATGGTCACACTCATCATTATGACAGTGCCATATTGCTCAGAGCCACAAGGATCACAACATGGCAAAACACAGATCAGAACAAGCTCACACCCTCTCTAGCAGCAGCCCCAGCCTCCCTTCTTCATAGAAGACTACCTCAAGCACAGCTCACAGTTTTTCGTCCCTCGTTCCTTTTTCTTAGTTTCTTCCATTCATTTCAGCCAGGCTTTGCGTACAGGTACACAATGCATCGGGACTTCTGTCCCAGGAATACAGAAATGAAAAAAGACAGAAGACACTCTTAGGCAAAATCTTTAAAGGAGTCTTTTTCTTTCCTCCTGAAGAAGTGGGGAGGGGTTTGGAAGGTACCTGGAGAACAGCATTGGCTGTGGTCCATCTGCCCACAAGCAGAGAGTGAAGCTGATTTTCTAGGTTGCTGGCATAGTACAGGTTGGCAGTCATGAAGATGACATTTTCTAAGAGTTTATATGTGTAAGATAAGAGCAGTGTCCTCTCTGGAACCATGTTACCTCCCCGATAATGAGGAATTTGGTCTTTGTTGGGCATTGTGGGACTGGGTCTGGGAAAGAGATGGGTATACTATGCATAACCACTAGGAAGGGCCTTTGTGCAGTGGGTGACAGGCTATGAGCTAAAGGATCCAGAGCCTTGTGTCCCTATGAAGGTCCCCTTCCTACTTCAACATTGTTTCCAAGGTCACTAAAAACCAGAGCTTGGTCGAGCCATCAAGCCTTATAGTACTTTGCAGTTAGCAGTATTAGATACCTCCACTCCCTTTCGTGGAAAGATTTACTTTGCTCACCTTCTGGGGGAAGCTTCTCCTAAGCCTCTTCATGTCTCCAGCTGGTGTCAGGTTCCTACAACCTTTGCAGATGCAAAAACACAGATGTCACCTTAAAGGGAAGGAGAGAGTTTATTCTGAAGCTGCCAAGATCGGTCACAGCCTGGAAATGCGGATTTGGATTCTCCTAAATACCATATTTCAACATGGTGACAATTTTACGAGGTTTTATAGTATTAGAGCAGAGAAAATGATGAATCAAGGGACTTTTAAAATACAACGTTGGCTGTTATGTAGGTGGGTTGCACAGCGAAGTGGGGGGGCTTCTCTGTCATAGGTCATAGAGGCTATCTGATGACATTCTTGGACTTTGGGTTGGTAAAGATAAGGGTCTGCTTATACATCTCAAAAGCATTTACAAGAATAAATATTAGTCAAACACAGAGATAGGCAATGGTAGTTATTAAGAGGGATAAAGGTAATCCATGATATGAATTAGGCTGAGAGGACAGGAAATAGCCTTCAGGGAGAGAAGTATTCGGTGAAATCACTAAGAAAGAAATCCGAGGTTCATTTAAAATTTAATAGCCACATTTGATCCCCCCTCTGTATCTGTTATAACATCTACATGTGATATAGCGACACACTATGAATATTATATATAAAGTTAAAACAATCTAGAAAAGATAGTGTATTAAGAAGCTAAGGCAGCAGATAAGAGAAACGGGCAATTCAACCAACTAGCCCACTAAAAATGACATTCTTCAAAAAATGATGCGTATTTATTTTATTTATGTGCATCTTAGTCACTGTTCTGCTGCTGGAAAGAGATGCCATGGCAAAGGCAATTCTGATAAGGGAAAGCATTTAATTCAGGGCCAAGCTTACAGTTTCAGAGGGTTAGTCCATTATCATAGCATCAGGGAGCATGGCAGTGCTGGAGAAGTATCTCAGAGCTCTACATCCTGATCCATAGGCAGACAGAGAAAGACTAGACCTGGCATGCTTTTGAAACCTCAAAGATCACTCTCCACTGTGACGTGGTCTCTCCTACAAGGTCACACTTCCTAATCCTTTCAAACAATCCCACTTCTTGATGACTAAGCATTCAAATACTATGGGGGGGGGAAGGATTTATTTATTTATTTATTTATTTATTTATTTATTTATTTATTTTTGTGTATTGGTCTTTTGCCTGCATGCACATTTATGTGAGGGTGTTAGATGCCCTGGAATTGGAGTTACAGACAGTTGTGGTCTGCCATGTTGGTACTGGGATTTGAACCTGTGTCCTTTGAAGCAGTCAGAGCTCTTTACTGAGCCATTTCTCCAGTCCAGGATATTCTTATTCAAACCAACACATTGTTTGTGTGAATGTATGCCTGTGGAGGCAAGAGGAGGGCATCAGATTCTCTGTGGACAATATTAGAAGCAGTTGTAAACCGTTTGCTATGGCCGCTGAGAACTGACCTGGGGCCTTGGGGAACAGCAAGTGCTTTCAACCACTTTTTAAGCCCCTAAAAATTATAGTCATTAGTTAGAATGAGTGCATATGTTTCCTGTGTTTAGAGGTAATTTTCTCTATGAAATATTTCATTTGATATTTAGAGTATTTGAAATTATTTATCATTTTTCTCCTTCATTATGTTTAATTTCCTAGCTATAACCTCATGAGAAGTGGCAAGTTATAAAGGTAGAAAAGATTAATCCTTTTAAATTTTTATCTTTAAATTTAAATATTTTAATATTTAAGCATATTTACTACTTTTAAAATTGATACTAAAAACTTAAACGTTTTTAAATTTTATTCTTTAAAAATTTCATCAACTTACACAAAGAATTATAGGAAGTATCCATCTGAAACTTTCTCTTTCCTGGTCCTTGTGATATTTCTTTGTCCTGTTTCCCTCTAAACATAAGGAAGGCCCTTTACATTATTTTAAAGATTTATTTTATGTGTATAAGTGTTTCCCTTGCGTGTATATATGTACACCATATAAGTAGCTGGTACCTTCAAATCAGAAGAGGGCATCAGCTCCCTTGGAACTGGAGTTGTGGATGGTTGTGAACTACCATGCGGGTCCTAGGAACAAGACTAAGTGCTCTTAACTGCTGAGCAACCCCCCGTCAGCCTTCACTGTCTTCTTTTTGCTATTGTCATCAATAACATCTTCATGTTATTAATTAGTATTAATAACTTCATGCTGCATCCCACATGCATGTGTATACAGGCAGCTATTGGCAACTGATGGCTGCTGAGGGTGGCAAAGTCACACTCCTCTGGGGATGTGGCTTTTGATTGGTTGCCAATAGTTCCTCAATTTGGAGTGAGATCTTAGGTACTCCACCCCCCCCCAGCCCCTGCGCCACCCCCATCTATGATGCAATTTCAGTTGGCTTAATCTTGTGCAGGTCTTGTGCAGGATAACCATAGCTGCTGTGAGTTGATGTGTGCGACAGCCATGCCGTGTCCAGAAGACAGCATTTTAGAGCTCTCTTCCCTATGTATCAGCTCTTGTAGTCTTTCCATCCCATCTTGTGTGATGTTTCCCAAGCCTTGGTAAGGAGTGACTGATAAAGATGATCCATCTATAGCTGAGTACTCACAGTTACTTATACTTGGTTCTCTGACCAATTATCAGTCTCTGCAGTCTCTCCATTACCCATTGCAAAATGACAATCCTCTGACCAGAGTTGAGGGCAGTCTAGGTTTGTGGTTATAAACAGAAACCTTTAGAAGAGAACTCAACAGCATGGTCATTTAGAAAAACAACAGTATATTTCCCACTAGAGTCTCTGACCTCTCTATCCATGAGCCAGGTTTACAGTACCAGGTTTAGAAGTCCCTTCTATGGAGGAGGCCTTATCCAATCTTATCTGATTATCCAATCAGAAAGTGGTTGGTTACCTTCGTAACCGCCATATCACCATTACCACAGTAGGGACATCTTTCCCAACAAGTCAGTATTGTAGCCTATAACATGCGGGACAGAGTAAGACCATTGATATTTTTCTTCCCCTGAAGCCTGCATAGCACTCGCTAGTACTGTGTAAGCCAGCCAGCAAGGGCAGGGCTTCCTGGTCAGTTTTAGGACTGACTCTATGTGTGTTGTATCTTCAGCTAGGGTCTTGCCATGTGATTATGGTGAGTAAACAAGGCCAACAGGGATCACTTGTGGTCTCCTGGACACCTTTGCTCTATTACTCACCAATAACTCATAGGGAGGTTTTCTACGCCTTGCACTGATATTGTCATTCAATAGCCCATGTCTTCCGGGCAACTTACACATGTGCACATACACAAACATACACACCTTATAAACTGGTGGGATTTTCACAAACTTTCTTCATATATCTGAAGTGGAAACTTAAGGGTTCTTTGGAAAGTAGGTAGGTTGGATGGTGTTTTGCTGGAACAAATAGGTAAAGGACCATTTAGCTGAGGGGAACACAAGTGAAAGGATGAAAGGACATGTGATGAAGGATTCTTCATTAACAACACCCATGTATTGATTTGTCTTACATTGCATAGTTGAGCTCCATTTGTTGGGACTCCATAGAGAGAAACACACCAAAAAAACTTCTGTTGGTGTGCGGTAGTTTCCTGCTGCTTCTGAGGACTCTGGTTGGTTGGCAGAGTTACTCATACTTGGTCTGTCTGCTTTTCTGAAACGGATCCTCTGAAACCCCATCTTTTTCTCCCTGAATATTTTTTTTCATCCTTTGATACAGGATCTCACTTTGATTGTCCAGAAACTCCCTATAGAGACAGGACTGAGCTCAAACTCTGAGTGTCTCTTGCTTCTGCCTCCTGAGCGCTGGGATTAAAGATATATGCCACCATCTGCCATGATTTTCTTTTTTCTTTTCAGAATAATTCTACCACTAACCACTTTTTGTATTAACCAGCTTTACCTCCCCCTACTGGGATATGAGCTGTCATTTTGCTTCATGCTGCATTCCCAGTGCCCAAGTGATTTCTTCATAACCAGTGCTCAAAAAAGAAGTTTTAAGTCAGTGTATTGGTGATAGAGTTCTGCTAACATCAAGAGCAAAAGACAGATATGAGGGGAAGGGTAGATAAGGGGGACTGGAGTGCATGATGCAAAACTCACAGAGAATCAATATCTCACACACATTGCTTAGCATGATCTAGGCTTTGGGTCCAATCACTAACTCCATCAAAACAAAAGAACAAATACAAAGAAGAAGAAAGAAAGAAGAATAGAGTACTTCATAGAATATGATAATATGAAGTATTTGCCAGTACAACTCATGACTCAGTACCACTGAAGGTGAGTGAGTATTGATCTTAGTTACTGACCCATTGCTGTGACAAGACACCATGACCAAAGCAACTTGTTACAAAAAGCATTTAATTGGGGGCTTGCTTACACTTTCAGAGGGTGAGTTGTGGCTTGTGGCATAGCAGCAGACATGAAGGCATGAGGCTGGAGAATTAGCTGAGAGCTTACATCTGATCCATAGCAGTGGGGGTGGGTGGGGTGGGTGGGGGGAGCATTTGGCCTGGGTTTTTGAAACCTCTAAGCCTACCGGAAGTGACACGCCTACTCCAACAAGGCCATGCCCGTGATTCTTTTCCTAAAACAGTTCCACCAACTAGGGACCAAACATTCAAATATATGTATCAGGCAGGGAGCAGGCATTCCCATTGAAACCACCATATTATGGCTATAGCTCAGTACTCCAGGGCCTGAGACAGAAGAACAGAGATTCAAAGTCAGCTTGGCCAGCTGCATGCCACAACTGTGTCTCCAAGTGCCAAGAGTCAGAGCAAGTGAAAAACTCGAACAAAAACAAAAACCAATGAAAAACAGCCAACAAAGCAAAACAAAACAAAAACCCCACAAAGAAACAAAGCACATATAAGATCAGAAAAAAGCAAGGAGGGATTGGCGAACGGGGACTATCCTGTAAAACTCCAACACTGGACAATTATGGTGAGGATGATTCAGCAACAGTGTAACCTCGTGGAATCTCATCTACTGCAACTTGAATACACAATAAAAATTCCAAAGTAACCCAGGGAAGCAAAATGCCACAGGTAAGAAAGGAACACAAAGGCACGGCCATGGTACCCACAGCCGGGACTTTTCCCCAAGGGATATTAGATAAGAGATGATTGAGAGAATTTCTTAACCATTGGAATAAAAGCAATAAAAAAAACCAAGTGGCAGCAATTTACAGGTGGATCAGCCTTGTTGTTGCTAAGACTGGCAAGGAAAATTGAATTCCACCCAGCACCCGTGACATACATTTCTCCTTAGCAGCAAGCATTGGCTTCAGGGCCCCAGGATTCCAAAGCCGGAGAATGTCTATATGTAAAGAGCTGCCAGATGTGAGGTAGACCACCCTCATCCTTTCACATACTTTGAGGTGTCACCCAACATGATGTTTAGTGCTGTGTAAATAGTGGTTAAACTGTATTTGCTTGGGAATAATGAGAAGAGCCTGTTCAGGCGACGTATGGATGCAATTTCCCTAGGATTTAAAGTCAGAGATGAGTTGAATTCATGGGTGCAGGACCTGTGCCTGCCAAAAGCTGACTGCGTTAAGGGAAAATATGGATTAAGACCATGGCAAAATGATGCTAAGGACAAGCTCCTGGTGGGTTTTCATAGATAGCAACTATAGCCCAAATCCTCTCCGGATTATTTTACACCGTGAAAGAAAAAAAAAAAAAAAAAAGAGAAATTCTTCATAGGAAAAAAGAAGAGCAAACAAACCAAAAGAACTTAGACATGGATTCTAGCAGAACCCCATGTGTGTCAGCGTAAACTCAGGAACAGCAGTCGCTTGCCCTGAAGCGTGACGCGCAGTGTGTGACAAGGCCAGATGATTCCTGCCCAGTCATCCTTGCCAAAGAAAGAGTCTCTAAGAAAGTCTCCGTGAATGTTGACCAAATGGTGGATGAATGAGAACACGGTGCCAACGTCAGTAAACAAAAAGGGGTCCAGGCAACCTGCAGGTCTTCTCAGAATAGTAGGTCTCTCTTTGTGTCTGGGGGCACTCAGTGACTTGGGCAGGCTGATGGATGCCAGCTGTGAGCTTCAGGCACGATTCTTCAAAGGCGGCTAGGCAGGTGGATGCAGCGCGGATACTGGGATGGCCTGGTTGTGAGGAGCATCCTTCCTCAGGCTGAGTGGATGACCCTTCACGAGTTGGCACAGGTGGCAGTGCCTCCAGATGCAGACCGGAGTTCAGTAGGGAACAGCTTGTGACCAACCAAGAGTCCTTTGGGTTCCAGCAGCAAGACTGAATCCCACCAGGGTTTGGAGGGCGCCCTTGGGGCTGGGGAGTGGTGAGGGGATCTTCCTGGCTTTGTGTTTTCTTTTTATTATAAAGAACACAGAGAATTGAACCCTCAGACTTGCACATGTGATAGCTAGCTCAGCCTGAGCCTCACGGCTTTTGAAGAAGAGAGGCTTGTAGTTTCTCAGGATAAAGATAAAGTTTATACTTAAAAACATTCTGCAAATTCAAGAAGGAAGCGATGACAGTTGCTGAAATAATCTTTACTGGAATATAGTATTTTATTCTCTTTTCCTATCTGCAACAATAATTGGGGTTCTATTATCTTTTACTTATGCCAAAGCATAGTATTAGATTTCTTTCAAAATTACTTTTTTTTCCCCTATCCCCATTCCACTGCTTATATTTTGTGTGTATGTTTTCGTGCACAGCAAGGATTCATGGATCAATCCATTCATAGTTGTACTTTGCCATTTGTACCATTTTTTTTTAAAGGCTAGATTTACCATTATATTTGCTTTTCATTGTTCCCATTAAAAGGCATTGTTGTTTTAATGGGGTGATATCACCGCTCACTAGGACACAATGATCTCACTTCTTGCCCTTGTGCTGTCCCCAGCATTAGACCTAACTCTCCAGCAGATGTTACCTGCTCTTTGCAGTTACCTGCTGTTTGGAATGTTACCTACCAAGTTTGTCCCTTGCTCTCTGGTTATATATTTTCCTTTTAGGAAAGATTGGCAGTACTGTACATCCCAAACTATAAAGCTCTCCCCTTCCTTGCTGCCTGCCTGCATGCCTGCCTTAGCTTTCCTTCCTTTTTTTCATCTGTGCATTCTTTCTTCCCCTTCTCTTTTGCCTTCTGAAGACATGGTCATGGTAATGTAGTTCACACTGGCCTTGAATTTGTGAACCTCCAGCCTCAGCCTCTTTCCCAAATCTCTTTCAGTGCTGATTAAATTTTTTCTTATAAAACTAGGGGACATCTGAATATATTTGCATATTTTGCTTGAATGCCTGCAGCCTGTAATCAGCAGAGAATGTCATGTCAGAGCCATTGGGTTCTCTCTCCGCACCTTGGGGTTGTCTAGCCATGCAGGTACTAATGCATAGAACACTATTAATCTTGGTATGATTTCTATCTTGATGTAGTTGGTTTGACAACAAAGAGATTGACAGCGGAAGATTTGAGGAATTATGGATGTTTTGTGCCCATTATGCCTGATATATACATATATATTCATATATATATTATATACACATATTAAATAGTACACACACATATATATACATATATATGCATATATATATGTATATATATGTATATATATGCATATATATGTATATATATCATATCCTCTTAGTAGCAAGGACTACTATTTGCTTTCTGAATTCTTTCTTCCTGAAAAAGAAATGTGTGATTAACAACTCCAAGAGAAGAAGAAGAAGTAAAATAAATACTTGATTTAAATTTTTCTAAGTCAGTTAAAGTTTCTCAGGAAATCTCAGATTCCTCGCTTTAATACTTTGTGTTTAACATCTCTTGCTGTGCTTTCAATTGGAAAGTTTAAAAAAAAAAATACAAGTACTGAAAGTGATATACCCAAAACTCAAGCGCTCACTCTTCAAGACTAACCAATGTTAATGTGTTAAAATATCTTCCTCAGATCATCTTTTATGTGAAATAAATAAAGGATGACTGGTAGAGCCAGAGACTCCTCTGTGTCCGTCCCTGCTAACCTGTCATGTTGGAGAAGAAAAGGATGGGGGTAGGGCTTGGGGCCTATGCAGCTGCAGAAGGAACCACAGAAGGTTCTATAATACTTTCCTTAGGTTAGACAAAAATGTAAAAATGGAGGCATGAGATCTCGGCCATCGGCAGTTCTGAGGAGATTGAAATTTGACCTAATCAGGTGGATCCAGATTGTTTCCCTCTGGGGTGATTTAGGGTACCCTGTTTCTTCCATGTGGATGTCAGTGAGGGCAGGACCCCGTCAATGATCACAATGTTTAGAAATTCAAGCCTTGGGGTTACTTTTATACTTGAAGAAAACGAGAACTGGAGATTAGGGAAATAATGTATTTTCAGGACACACGAGAAATTCATGAACAAGTGAAGCTAGTCTCATTTTCCTGGCCTCCTTCCTTTCCCTGTTAATTCTTCCATTCCAAGCAGTGCTTGAACCGGAGCCAGTACTTTTAATATTAGACAAGTCTCAAAATCATGTCCTGTGACTTTAAAAGGCCAAAGATTTTATATGCTCTGAAGAGAAACCAGTGTGTTGTATACTAGGTTTAAAATGGGACCAAAACAAACAAACAAACAAACAAAGATTCATTAATCTGCCTGTTGTTGAGTGGGTTTGGATTCTAAAAGGAGAAGTTGCCTAAGAAAACTAAGAGAGATGCTGTTGGGTATAAATATCTCCTTTCCCAAGGCAATGTTATGGAATCAAACAGTTAACAGGACAAAGCTTCCAGGATGTCATGGATTGTCTGCAAAATTCTCATGGGGATAGAAACAGTCATTTGTGTAGAAATTTGTTGAATACCCCGTGATAGAAAACGGTCACGCTGCTTGCTAATTCTAGAATGAACCCGTGCCCAAGGAAGGATCTTTTTATATCTTCTGAAGGAAACTTGTATATCCTTGGCTTTTCTTATTAACATGGTTGCAGACCACAGCCCTTGAGGGTGGGAGAGCTATGCCACCCTCCAGATGCCCATTCTGTCCAGATGTTCACGGCAGAGACCCGTGTGTCATCACACAGCAGCGGGGAGACTCTGGAGCAGCAGACATGTAAGTTGGTGGCCTTGAGAGAGACAGCTTCGACAGAGAAAGTGGCTCCTCCCCCACAGGACAGGCTGCCCGTGACATTGGGCAGTCTCTCCTCTACTGGTTTGGCTTCTGTAGTGTGGTTTTGAAGATGCATTCTTAAGCCAATGAACACTTGGAGCCATTCCTCATTCTATCATTTGATGATGTGATGTACTTAGAAATGATGGGTCAGGGCCAGGATTGAGCTTGCACAGTCACAAGCTGAGCAGTGGCATCTGTAAAATGGGGACAATGACTGGTTTTGTTTTGGAAACTGATTCTTACAGGCCTGGGCTGCCACAGACTCTTGGGCTCAGCCTTTCCTGAGAGGAGACTAAAGGCAGGTGTTTCTGTGCCCATGTGATGATAACATTTTGATTGTTGTGAAAATTAGCGTTAATATAGGAAAACCATCTAGCAGAGAGGCTGTGGAACTGCCTACCAGTAATGGTCACTGGTATTGTTGCCAAGCACAGAGCATTAGGAAACAGGCTGTGGAGATGGGGGTACACAGTTATGAGGAACACAGCCAGGACATCAGTCCCAGGTCTAGAATGCTTTACCCCATTTTTTCAGGCAACTCCCCACTCCCCATCCCCACTCGGCCTCTCTCCAGTTTTCAGACCTGAGGAGAAGATGAATTTCTCTTCAGGGTTTGTACCATTTCTTTGAGAATTATGCTGTTGTCAAAAAGACCACAGGGCTCTCTATTCCTGCCTATGGCATTGTGTTGTCCGTTCCTGGGGCTCTTAGTGAGAGCACTGACTTGCTATCACTGGGCTGACAGGGAAATGTCAGCTCATTCAGTGTCCCCTACCCCCCACCCCTGTTCTCCCAGGCATGTAAGCTGTACTAGACAGACTTGGGGCTCAGAGGGAACAGCCACTAAAGCCTCAGAGGGGCCAGAATTACTGTAGTGTTTGGAATATCCGAACGGGCTTTGGAAGTGAAATTAATCCTTAAAATTCCGACCCACAATGGTTTAGCGTGGCAAGGAGACTTCATCTGGGACAGGAAGAGGAACATTGTGGTAATGAGCAGCGTGCCCACTACAGGATTTTATTTTTTTGCTGTGTAACTAAGTCATGTAAGGGAAAAAAGAAGTCTTTCAAGCTGCCTGGTAACCTCTAGGTTCTATGATATAAGAAAGCTTCCTTTTTAAGTGACTAAATTTTCAACTAAAACGCGGGGTGGGGGAAACTAAAGGGAGGGAAGAAAGTACTGCAGTAATAAAGGTGTTTTCACTCATGGTAGCTGATTTCTTTGTGTCTCAGCCAAACGGAGGGGAAGAAATCATCGTAAGAGTCCAAAATGGTGACGATCTGAATACTGTTTGTATTTGGGATATTTTTGTTCTTACATGTTAATGTGTACCCAAACTTCTGTGCGAAATGTGGTCCCTTGTTACCAAACGATGAATGAAGCCTTCCCACAAAAGGCAGGGAAGAATATTACAGGCTAAAATACCAGTTCACTTTTCTCCGGCCTTTCTCAGAACGCTCCCCGGTCCACACCCAGCAGATAACTGGATCTTCTTTAGAGGAGGCTAAAGAAGAACAGCCGATTTCACTCTTCTCTCTTGCAAACAGTTCCACCTCTTCAGAGGCAAAGGAGTCAACAGACTGGGAGAAGCCAAGGGGAAAGTAACTCCACAGGGAGGGAGAACCCAGAGAGTCAAGGCATAATTCGCTCCTGTGACACAGTGGACGGTCACAGGATACTGACGAGTGGAACCGTGAATTTCATTTCCAGACATCCGCGTCTCTCCTCCAGCACCCCCGTGGGCCACTTTCGTGCTCAACACAGGCTTTAACGAGCAAGAACACGTGTACAATAAACCTTAGCTGTTTGACATTCAATTTCAACTCTGCTTTTAAAATGGCATTAATGGTAGCCAACCCATTCCCCCACCCCACCCCCTTCACATCAGTTCCTTTTGGATTTCGTTTGTAAGTTTTACCACTTAAAATGGAGGAATTCTTTGATTATAGAGTCTGGGAGTTAGCAAGGCAATTTCAAAACACTTTGGTGGCTGACATTTACATATCTTGCTCATTCTGGTTCTCATTTACATACTTATCCGTTATAATAGAAAGAATTTATATTTCCACTAGAAATGAAAATATCCCGGGGCCCCAGAGTCTGATCATACACCACTTCTTTCCTTCTAAGCAGCCGTTTATAAATTACTTTGTTACTCTCACCGAAGCTGGAATGAGGTTCAGTATGATTCATATTTGTGTATGCAGAACCTTCAGTGTGTGAGAAACCTTCACAAGCTTCTGAGGGACAGCGGAGGGGAGGGGATCCGTGGCTTCAGATATGGTATGTATGTGCCATCCCCACTGAACTATTCCTCCATGCCCCCAAACCTGAACTTTCCAATTAACTGGCAACAGATTTCCTATACTCTGTTGCTAATTGTGATGGTGACTGTCTGTCTGCCTTTATAGTGCCTCTTTGCTGTCCAGCTGCAGTGAGCTGTGGGCTAGACAGAGCAGGTATGCATATGTGTGTGTGTGGGGGGGGGATGGGACAGTGGTGTGGGGGTGTTGTGATGATCCCATGAGGCTAGTATGTCTCCAAAGCTAAAGTCCATGATTCCATCTAACAGAGGATGACATTTTAAAGAACCAGCTTACTAGCAAGTCCTGTGTGTGTGTGTGTGTGTGTGTGTGTGTGTGTGTGCGCGCGCGCGCGTGTGCATGTGCGCGTGTGTGTGCGTGTGCATATGTGTGATCCTCCTGTAAATCTTTTTCTTCTTCTTTGGAACTTACATATGCGCTGAGGGAGAAGCAGGAAGGAAAGGTCTCCAGGAAACCCCAGTGCACTTAGTGTCTTGGGTATTGTCACTGCCCCTTCTACACCCACAAAGAAGAGAAAGAGAACTTAACCTGCAAGGGAGGGCTGTGAAACTTGTCAGGAAATTAAAACAAACAAACAAACAAACCACACACACACACAAAACAAAGCAAACTGGATTTCTTACCAGGCAAGGTTGTTGTGGCAAAGAATGTTTTCAGTTCTTGTGAGGATAAGACTTCAAGCCAAGCGCTCATAGGCAGAGAGAGGATTTCTACAAAACATGTCTGAGCGTTCCACGAGCCTACAGCAAAATGCAAAAGAATCTAGGATGTGAAACAGGAGATTTAACCAAGATCCTCCTGTTACCCTTGGGACATGGCCGGCTGTAACTGCCAGCTAATTCACTGTCCTGGTTTGAATGCTTCTGGGGTTGGTCTCTGTCCCAGACTGTATAGACTCATGGTAAACGAAAGCGGTAACCATAAACCCGCTGCGGATCCAGGAGACCCGCTGCTTCTAGCAGCGCCTCAACACTGTGTCAGTGTCAGGATGTGACCCCAAATTCTCTGCAGTCATGAAACTAGATTGGGGCTATCACTGAGCAGATGGCCGGCCACGGAGGGGGCGGGACAGGTCTCGGCCAAATGGTACCAACACAAAGTTTCTCCTCTAAAGTGTTTCACCACAAGACTCTCCACGACCAATGTCTACCTTCTCCATGGCTTTAAGAAATGTGCTTGGAGATTGTCCTTAGGGGCGGCTTTTGTCTTGTCTTGCTAATCTCCATAGTGTGGGCTCTGGGATGGAGGGTCAGGTTTCAGTAGAACATGTGTTTCACTGTATGGAAATGTGCCCTGGTCCTCAAGAGTAAACAGCAGTATGAGAGGAGGGAGCCGCAAGCCACTGATTACTATCAAAGAGTGCTGGAGCCGTAAACAGTAATTGACCATCTTTAGAGAAAAGGTAAAAGGGCTTTAAGGCTAGGTCTTTTGTTGTCTTTAGCCCCTGTCTATCTACACTCACCAGGCCAGGATCATATATCAGTCTCTGCAGTTCAAAAGGGGTTTTTATTTCTTGATCTGTTACTTGCCATGCTCGGGATAGATCCCAGGGTTGTACCGCCAGGCAAGAGTGCTACCTCGGATCTACATCTCAGGCCACGTTCTTTCAATTTCCTTTTTTTGGGGAGGTGGGGGGTAGGAAAAGAAAATGAGTTAAATTATTCGCACTATTCTCTTACAATTGTCGTAAACAAACACTAATACACTAACAAGTTTCTTTTCTTTTTTTTTTTTTTTTTAACTCTTTAGCCAACACAAAAAGCAAAGGGTCCAGCATCACAGAAATCAAATTTACCTCTAATTCAATGATCCTTAAAATACCAAAGCCGTGGCAAGAGAATGTTCCACAGTTGTTTGCCATACGGAAGGAGTCCAGAAGCAAAGCTGGAACAGTCTGTTCTTCGCGCAGCCCTGCAGGCAGCACAAATCCAGGCACCTGTGGACTCCTGCTTCTGATTTCTTTTGTCACAAAAAGCCCTGCTGATTTTTTTCTCCTTTTCCCAGTGGAGTTAAGGAGGAGTCTCTAATCCCTTCTTGCATGCAGTCAGTGATGGCTCTGGTCTTGAGGAAGAGTCCTCCTCCAGATAACTCCAGCTGGATCCACTAGAGCTTGCCTACTCTGAAAGCCCCTCTCTGCTTTGTGCATGGAGACAGGTGTGCGTACATTTTGTGCTTTCCTGAGGAATGACTTATTTAGCTCTGATGTTTTATTAAAAATCTACAAATTCAATGATCTAACTTGCAATCTTTCGTTCAAAACGGTGTATTTATTTATAGGTGGACAAATGACTATTAAAAAGTTCTCTGTCTTAGGTGGTAGAAAGATACACTTTTAAGTCTCCGCGAAATAGAATAAATAAATAAATAAATAAATAAATTCAGAGTAATAATGTCTGTTAAATTACACATTCACTTCTAAAGAGTTTTCAAACTTTGAGCAAAATGTAAAGTGCTTCTAGAGACAATAGTTTAAAAAAATCTGTTACCCCTTACCAGTATATGTGTGTGTATCCTGTTAATATTTTTATTAGTATGTACTCATTGTGCAAAATGATGTTTTCATGACTGTGTACCATGAGCTTTGATTTTATTCACTCTGGTCCCTGTCCTGCTCTGACTTGCCTGCTTCTGGTTTCTTCTTGAGTCTAGATGCCACATGTACTAGGACCCTTGTTTTAATATATTATATATTATATAATATTATATATAATTTATTATTTATATATTATATAATATATATTATATATAATATAATTTTTATATAATATTATATAACATATATCATATATTTACTAATATATATAGTGAATGTTTGAGACTCTAAGACTATAAAGTTTTATTAATAAATCAGAAATTCCTCTGTATCAGAAGTAATTAAGTGTGGCCATAACAGTAATTTATTGTATTTAAAGGAATATAGAAAGTTATTTGTATAAGTATTTTATCTCATTGTCCCTTCTACTTCAAATTTTACAAAAAGGAATTCAGAATTAGGAAAAAGTCGGTAAGTATTAAAGTTTCAGTTTTAAATCCAGTTGAAAGTGGAGCGATGCTTAAACAGCAATAGCTGTGATAAACAACTGCTGAAGGAAATTTTCACCAGATGCAGACTTTAGAGGGTTTTGCTATTACTAATATATCGTTTGTGTTTTTTTATTTTAATGTCTGTTTTATTTGGTTTTAGTTGTACAAGTTTTAGTAAAATTTTGACCCCTTGTTTATTTTATTTTTAAAGACAGCAATGAAGTCATGAAAGGGCGGTCAGGATTTTGTGTTTTTGTACAGGAATAAAATGAAAGGCTTTTAAGGTTTCCTTGTGAAAAATGAAAAGTATTAAGAAAGCATTTGGACAGGGTTCTAATAGGAGCTTGGGGACCAGACCGAAAGTCTATAATTTCTAGAAAAATACTAGGACACTTAAACGTAGTAACATAATTTAAATTCTAGTTACATTTGATATTAATTAGTAGTCCTGCTCTGTTTTAAAAACGCTCCAAGGGATTCGTTTTTTTTTTAAAAAAAAAAAACACTCTCTCAACCAACCACCAGGGGTCGCAAGAGGACACACAATGCCTAGATTGGTTGACTTCCTTTCGGAGCCAGCCAGCTGTCTCTGCCACCTACCACAGCCAAACAATCTTCATGGTCCCAGAGATAAGAAAAATCGCATTTTCAAAGCAGGAAACATGAAGTTCGAACTTGGATTGAAAAATTGTCTAGATTACTGAAATTAAAAAGGGATTGAGGTTTGAAAAAATGCTTTTGAAAATGGAAATTTAAGGAAGTTATTAAAAAAAACAAAAACAAAAACTGTTGTTAATTAGTTAGTGTAAGATTTTGTGTATATGAGTGTCCTGTCCCTTTGGCAGTTCAAATGAATTAGTGACTCCCTAGGGCTGGGGGGAGGCATTGAGTGGGAGTTGGGGTGAGGGTTAAGGTGACTATAGTGTTTCTTTAGGATACAAGACTATCATTAAATTATAATATATGATGATGGCTGTATCATTGTGGACATACTAAAAGCCATCGAATTGCACACTTCAAATGTATGATTTGTATGATTCACAAATCATAGGGACATAAAACTGTCCAAACAAAGGCTTAAACTATAGCATCATATGAATGTGAATATGGAAATTCCAAGATTTATTTTCTTCCTAGTCATGGAGTTTGGTTAATCAGTTATGATGTGTTTTATGATTTACATTTCACTGAAATAAATAAGGCTTGAGTTTTGTCATTTCAGGTGAGGGTTGGTAGGTGTTCAGGTAGAAGAGCTCCTGGTGATGGGGAGGACACAGTGCCAGGGGCCCTGGAGCCCAGCTTCAGAGACTTCTCTTCCTTCACACCTCATCTTCCTCAAGGTCAGAAATTGATCAGTCTGGTGACTTTTCAGCACTTCTGGAATCTTCTCTGTCTACTGGCATCTATGTGACCTCCTGCATGTTTAGGAACCTTCCCAAGCGCCTCCAGCCAGCCCTGTTTCATATTTGCACATTTCTTGAATGAGGCAAAGAATCAGCCTTATGGTCTGAGGTTGTTAAGTCTGCTTTGGAAGCAGATGTTGGAACCTTCTGCTAAATTAGTTGCGTTTGGAAGCCTGAATAAAACATGACTTATATTTAAAATTTTTTAATACATTTAGTTTATTTCATTAAAATGCATAATGAAAATTATAAGGATTTCCAAAATTGGAATTTCATATGTAACAAGTGATCTAGCAAGCAGTCATGTTCAATTATAGTTAATAAATATACAGCTCACCTATGCCCCTCTACTTTTAACTCAGCATCTTAAAATGTGGAAAGTGGTGATACACATTTTTTAAATATATGAACGTTTTCAGAGAAATGTGTTTTGAATCAGAAGGAAACAGTGCACACTGATTGACTCCATACTTGCTCTCAACCTTTCTTTTGGTGAGGAGTGATCTTTCGGGGTTTACTTGAATTCTCTCATTTCCCCGGCTTGGTTATTAATTACATAGCCTCAAAGCATGTCGCTGTTCTTGTCTCATCTACACAGACACCTTTAAAGGCACTGGGACAAGTCCATCTGTGGTACTCTCCTGATATAAGAAGTTATGACAGTCACAGTGTGAGCTTGTGGCCCTGTGGTGCTGGGGAAATGGCTCTGCCTTCCTTACTGCCTTTTTCCTGTCTCAGAAGCAAGCAATTTGTGCTTTCCAGTGCCAGTGTTAGCTCCATCCTTCTCTCATCGTGAGGTTGTCTCTCATCAACATCCAAAAGGGCTAGAAAGAGTTAAAGCTTCCTCAAGTAGCCAACATAGAAAGTTGCTAAAGTAGCTGCCTTTGGCCATTCCCTAACTAATTCTCCCTACGGCAATGGCCTTCTCTGCTAGCCTCTCTTTCTGTCTTAATGAATTTTTAGAGTATAAAATAACTGGCTTCATTATGTCATTTTCTTACATGAACATCATTCTACTTTGCTTATATGCACACCTCATTCCTTTCTCTCTGCTTCTTTCATCCTCTAACAGGCCCCCTTCCTCCCTCCAAGCAGCCCCCTTCTGCTTCTATTATATGAAGACAGACAGATAGATGGTAGATGATAGCTAGACTACCTGTGTGAGACACACAGGACCACCTTTCTCCTCATCACCTTCTCTTTTCATGCCCCTCTTGGTCCTACTGCGTCTCCCAAGTAAACTCCCTCTATTTACTATCACATTTTTCTTTATTCCTGAGAGTTTCATACATATATGCAACACAGTATGCACACATGCACACACACACACACACACACATACTCCCATTTTCTTCCTCCCAGTGTCCCATATTTCCTATAACAAAATCCTTCCCAACTTCATGTTGGTTTTTCATTATTATTTTTACTCCACTAAAGTCCAGTTAATACTGCTTGCATGTGCATGGGTGTGGGGCATCCCCTAGAGCATGGGAAGCCTACAGTGGCCACATCCTCAAAAAAGGATGATTGTTCTGCTCAGCAGCTATTCTTCACCAGCAGCTCCTCAGTAAGGGGTAGGGCCAGCACCTTGCCTAGCCCTTCTACACAGGGAGTTTGGTAGACTTGCTCCTGTGCAGGGAACCACAGCTGCTGTGACTGAAAGTGTGACAGCCATGTCATAGTGTCGTGTCTGGAAGACAGCACTTCGCAACAGCTTTCCCCATTCTTTGGCTCTTATATTCTTCCAACCTCCTTTCTGTAAGGTTCCTCGAGCCTTGACAGGATGTGTGGGATATGTGTAATTAGAAGGAGAATAATAATAATAATGATAACAATAATAATAAATAAATAAAAAGAAGGAGAAGAAAGAAGGAAGAAGAGGAAGAGGAGGGGAGGGGGAAAGCCAGGGGAGGAGGAGGAAGAGGAGGGAGAAGG
>NC_034605.1:34554896-34586759 GCF_900095145.1 Mus pahari
TGAGGAGGAGGAGGAGGAGGAAGAGGAAGGAGAAGAAGAGGGGGAGGGGGAAGAGGAAGGGGAAGGGGGAGGAGGAAAAACCCCATTTAGGGCTGGGTGCTCAGTTTCTTTCATTCCTTGGACTATTTATACAGCTTTCCACTTATTTTAGCCCATTGCAGAAAGAAACACCTCTGGCCAAGGTTGCAAGCAGCCCAAGTCTACAGTATAAATGTGAGTATTTAGAAGTCAATTTGACCGCATTACCACGTAGCAAAAAAACAATAGCAGGTTCTGCTCTAGTGCCTGTAATTCATTTACCACGGGCTTTTGACCATGATTACTGTACCAGGCATAAAATTTGCTCCTGTGGAGCAGGACCTTGGTTTCAATTAGAAAGTGATTAGTTAGCCCATAAGAGTTATGTACCAGTGGGCCTGGTTTGCCTGGCAGGTCAGAATTATAATGCAGGGTCAAGTGCTGGGAAAGGCCACTGATGTCCTTGGCAGCCTGCATCACTCCTTCTGCCGCTACCCAGCAGGAAGTAGGATTCTTGCTAAGTTTGGGTTGATTTTTCTATGTACTTCATGCGAAGTCAGTGGTGTTAGAAATAAGGACTTATCATTTATGTGGTGGTCTTTTGGGTGTCTCCTCTGTCTCCTTAACCAATACCTCCTAGGGTAGTATTTCATGGCTTTCTCTGAAACTTTCATTTAGTAAGTCATGTATTCTGGGAGTGACATTGTCTACCTATGCAGGGAACTTCTGTGTAAACTCCAATTTTTTTTTAGGGTTATATTTTGAAATTAGCTTACTAACTAGTGCATTTCCCTAAAGCTTTTAGTGTGCCCTTAGTTCCATTTAGTCCATCTACCACCCCTCTGTCTTCCCTGGTACTCTGACCCCAGCCTGCCCAATCATATACGCCCCAGGAGCCCCCCCCTCCTTTCTTAGCACACATACTCTAACATCTTTCCAATCATCACTATTAATTCTCTGAAATATTTTATTTATTATTATTTTGTGTGCCCACATGTTTGCCCGGCATATTAATATGTACACAATGTACATTCTCAGTGCCCTCAGAGGCCAGAAGGCGGCACTGGATCCCATGGAACTGGAGTTATACATGGCTGTAAATTGCCATGTGTGTGCTAGGAGCTAACCCAGATCCTCTGCAAGAATAGCAAGGGCTCTTAGCCACGGAGCCATCTCTCCAGCTTCTAATTACTCATTTTAAAACTTAAGTTTCACAATAGCAGGATTCCATGTAGGTTTTCACAAAGCCTTCTTTTGGGTTAGCCTGATCATCCATAGTGTAGTGCCACCTGTGCTCCCATGTCCTCCCCACCCCCACCCTGCGTACACCATTCTGTCCCCAGCATTCCACCTCTCTGCCTTTGTGCTCCCTGTAGTCTCCTCCTCCCTTATTGTGCCCCACTCCCAAAAAGGTCCCTTTCTAGTTTCCTTGCTTTTTACTTACATTTTAAGTTAAACACTCAAGCCTAAAGATTTGAAGCTATGGTCAGCAGAGTAGACAGAACATTCAACTTTTGTCTTTTGAGTTACCACACTCAGCTAAAATTTTCAGTTCCACCCATTTACCTGCAAACCTCTTGATTTAATTTCTCCTTACAGTTGAGTACCAGTCCATTGTGTGAATGTGTTGGATTTCTATTATCCATTCATCTGTTGATTGATACCTAAGGTCATTCTATTTCTCAGTCACTGTGAATACAGCAACCATGAATTTGAATGCGCAAGTGTCTCTGTGCAAGGGTCTAATGTTCTTTGGGCATCAGCCCAGGAGTCGAATAACTGGGTCGTATAGAAACTCTAGTTCTAGTTTTTCGAGGAACCTCTTTCCAATTGCTAACATGGCTGCACCACTAGTTCACACTCCCACCACAATGTCTTATAGACCCTCTTTGCCACCCTGATGCCAGGATGGTCATTTGTGTTCCCGGATGACTGCCATTCAGAATGGAGTGAGATGGAGTCTGTTTTACTCTGCATTTCCCCATTGGATAAGGTTGATGGGCTGGAGAGAGAGGTGTAGTGATGTTTCTTATTGTTGTTGCTTTTTTTTTTTTTTTTTTTTTGTCTGTCAACTTGACACAAGCTAATATCATCCAAGAGGAGGAAGCTTCAACTAGGAAAATGTCTCCTACAGATCCAGCAGGAGGCAAGCCTGGAGGGCATTTTTCAAATTAGTGTTTGACAGAGGAAGGCTCAGCCTATTGTGGGTGGTACCATTTCTGGGCTGGTGGTCCTGGGTTCTACAAGAAAGCAGTCTGTGCAAGCCATGGGGACCAAGCCAGTAAAGCAACCCCTCTCTGTGACCTCTGTATCAGCTCCTGCCTCCAGGTCCCCACCATGTTTGAGGGTCTGTCTTGACTTCCTTTAATGGTAACTGTGGCATGGGGGGTGTAAACCAAATAAACCATTTCCTTCCAAACTTGCTTTGGGTTGGGGGTGTTTCATTATAGCCATAATAACTTTAACTAAGGCAAGTTGGAGTAGAGTTTTGCATTGTTTGGGGGAATGATTGTGAAAGGACTTTGGAACTTTGGGCTAGAAAAAAAAACCACAACAATGTATGATAGTTTCCCTTTTAAAAATCTGATTGTGACTATGCCCTGGTTTTGAGTCAGCTATGATTAACAAGAGACTGGGACCACTGAAGCAAAACCTTTGCATTACTGGGACAGTTGATGCTTGTTAGGCGGAGCTGAGAAATCAGCTGTGATTGGGGAGAGAGCAGCATCACTGAGGTGAAATCTTCTGGGAAGTGTTTCCAAAGAGTTACCACACAGAAGTAGGCCAAGGCTGTACCCTGTGTGTCTTAGTTAGGGTTTTACTGCTGTGAACAGACACCATGACCAAGGCAAGTCTTATAAAAACATTTAACTGGGGCTGACTTACAGATTCAGAGGTTCAGTCCATTATCATCAAGGTGGGAGCATGGCAGTATCCAGGCAGGCATGGTGTAGGCAGAGCTGAGAGTTCTACATCTTCATCCAAAGGCTGCTAGTGGAAGACTGACTTCCAGTCAACTAGGGTGAGGATCTTATGCCCACACCCACAGTGACACACCTACTCCAACCGGGTCACACCTATTCCAACAAGACCATGCCTCCAAATGGAGCCACTCCCTGGTCCAAGAATATACAAACCATCACACTGTGTTAGCAGACAAACTTGGTTGTATAAGAGTCACTCAGGTGGTACTGATTTTGAAGGCAAAGAGGGGTCATGCCTAGCAGTTGAGGCTCGGCAGGAGTGGCTATTGGCAGTTGAAGGCTCAGGACTGAAGGGGTCATGCAGAGCTGAGGCTTGGCACCACGAGGAGAGCCTAGGAGAGGCTATTCGTGAAAGTAAATACCAGCTGCAGCAGAAGAACCCAGCATTCTGGAGATGCCAGTACTGTTGGATGACCACCAAGAACAGCTGCCATGGAGTGGGGTGTGCCTGGGCTCATAAGACAAGCTGTGTGTGCTGCAAAAGATGGAGCTAGAGAAATGACCTGAGCCCTCTGGAGGAACACACAAGTTCCTCCCCTGCACACCCCTACCATTTCCTCCCAGTTTCGTGTGTTTTATTTTTAAGACCACTCAGCGGTGACAGTTAAGACCAGAGGTGTGTAGGACCATCTACTGTGACGTGGACAGCCTTTCAGGAACCACATCCCTAAAGAAAACAGACCCTCTCTCCTTAGAGAACCATCAGTTGCCAATAGCGTCTCAACGGTGGTATGAGGAAGACTTCATGGTCCTCCACACCCAACCATGGTGGGTTAGTTTCTGACTCGATCTGGTGCATATGGTCACAGGTACTGTGGGTGCAACTGTCCTGTCCTGCGTAGGCCAAGATGGTTTGCTGCTGCAGCAGACTTCCATTATCTCTGCCTCCTACAACCCTTCTGGCTTCTTTTCCAGGACGATCCCTGAACTTTGTGGAGAAAGGATGTGCTATAGATACCCATTTCAGGGCGAGCCCTCAGCAGTCTCGTATTCTCTGCTTGTTGATCACTTGTGGGTCTCCGTGTTAGTTAATATCTACTACAAAAAGAAACTTCTCTGACGAGGCTTGAGAGATACACTAATCTACGAATATAAAAGGGAAGTACTTGAGGGAAAGTTTACTACTATGTCCATTTAGCAGAATAATAGTAGCAAGTTCTCTTCTAGGGCCTATCACGACTCTAGCCACTGGTTCTTAGCCCAGTGAATGGTGCCAGGCATGGCTTTGATCTTGAAGAGTGGGCCTTAAATCCAATCAGACATTATTTAATTATCCCAATAACATGCATACCACTATTGTATGAGTGGGCATACCTTGCCAAGTCATTTACTGTTGTAACTTGTAGGATTCACAGCTGCGTAAGACTCTTGATTACTTTACCGCCCCAGTAGTGGACATAGCATCTTGTTGCACCATGAAAACTGGCAAAGAGGTGAGGCTTCTAGGTCACTATCAACTTGATTTCTCCATGGTCTATGACTCAAGTATGTGGTACCCTCAGAAATATGTTCTTTTTCTGTAACTTTAATTTTATCTATGTGGATGTTTTGCCTGCATATCTACCCATGTACCATGTGAGCGCCTGGAGCTTGTGGAGGCAGGAAGAAAGCATGGGATTCCCTGGGACTGGAGTTCAGACCATTGTGAACTGCCATGTGAGTGCTGGAAATGGAATCTGTTTTCTGGAAGAGAAGCCAATACTCTTTAACTGTTGGACCTTCCCTCTAGCCCCTAACAATATTGTCTTATAGGCAAGTTCTGGAGGGTAACTGAGATCAATGGCCATGACCTGTAATATTTAGAGATTTATGATGTATTACTGATCAGTGACTCAAAAAGTGGTAACCCAACCCCAGCACTGATACTTATGGTGTCTGGGAGAGATATTATCTCCTTGTTATATATAAACTTTTTATGTGTATATGTATATATTTTAGGAAGTTTCTAAAGTAATATGTTTCCATAAGACTCTTCAAAGATCTTTAGTTAGTTATCCTTCCTCACACTCCCTTCTTCATCCTTCCCTCTCATGGACCACTCGTCTTAACATTTCTTGCATTGTTTTCCCTTCATATCATCTGTATTCTATTCCTTCTGTCTGAAATCCCTTTATTCCCTAACTGGCTTCCTACCTTGTGTGGGTGATTCCAGTCTAAACAAACACATCTTATGATTCGAAGCCAGCATTCACATATTAGAGAGAACATGGAGAATTTGTCTTCGTGGGTCTGGGTTACCTCACTCAGGATGATTATCACAGCTTCATCAATTTACCTATTAATTACACCATTTCACTTTTCTTTACACCTGAATAATAGTCTATTGTGTGTATGTACCACATTTTCATTATCCATTCATCATTTGATGGACATCTAGGTTGTTTTTGTGTTTCAGCATAAGTGTGTTTTGTATAAGGCAGCAATGGGCATGGATGAACAAGAATCTCTGTGTTAGGGTATAGAACCCTTTGGATACATGCCCAGGAGGTATATAGGTGGACCACATGGCAGGTCTATTTATAGCTCTTTGAGGAATATCTACGTTGATTTCCTTAGTGGCTACACCAGGTTGCATTCCTACCAACAATGGATAACTATCCTTTCCCCATGTCCATTTGTTAATTATTTATTTATTTTTTTGTCTTTTGGTCACAGTCATTCTGACTGGGGGAAAGATATAATCTCAAAGCAGTTTTAATTTGCATTTCTCTGATGGTTAAAGATGCTGAATTTTAAGTGTTTCTCAGCCACTCATGTTTCATCTGATACTGATTTTTTTCCCTAAGCATATTTGTCATTTTTGTAAGGAAGACTATTAATATCTGTGTGCCAATTTTCTTCTTCTTGGCTAAATGTGTTCATCAGCTATAGAAACTTTCTGGTGGATTCTTCAGGGGCTTTTATGTATAGAATCATATTATCTGCAAGTAAAGAAACTTTGACTTCTTCCTTTCCTATTTCTCTTGCCTTGTTTCACTAGCTTAGACTTTAATCACTAAATTAAACAGGAATGATAAGTGTTGCCATCCTTCTTAGTGGAAATTCTTTGAGTTTTTCTCCATTTATCTTGATGTTGGCTGTGGAACTGGCTACTGCTTTTATTATGTTGAGAGCCTATTGTGGTTTGGTTTAATGTCAACTTGCTACAAATTAACATCCCTTGGATAGGGAACCTCAACTGAATAACTTTTCTGATTGCCTTGACTGTTGAGGGCAGGCACCCAGAGATAGAGGCAATGACATCAGAAAGTCTATTTGTCCTTTACTTTCTTGTTCCTCTTGCCACAGAGTTGATTTAATTCATTTCTGCTGCTGATTTCTTCACTGATACAAGGGCCAGTATTTCTAGGCTTCTACCATGGCCTAAGGACCAGCAACTCTTTAGGAACACACACACATGGACATGCGTGCATGAGCGCACGCCCGCGCACGCACACACACACACACACACACACACACACACACACACATACACACACATGAGCGCACGCACACATGCACACATACTTTTTCAGGGCTAGATTAGGGTTGCTGAGCTATCCAGTCATTTGGACTGAGCAAATATGTCATTCTCAGCTTCTCAGGTGTGATTCAGCTTTTTTTAAAAAAATATAATCTGACAATAGATTCATATATATTCATCCATTGGTTCTGTTTCCTTAGAGAATTCTGACTACTACAGGTATCTTTTCTGGATCTCTATAGTCTCAAGGGATGTTGGGTGTTGTTGACTTACATAATGTTGATACATCCTTGTATCTCTGGGATAAGGCCAGCTTGAGCATGGTGGATTATCTTCTTTATGTGATTTGGAATATAGTTTGTGAATATTTTATTGGGAAAATTTGCATCTATTTCACCAACAGAATTGACCTTTGATTCTTTTATTTGTTGGGTCTTTATATAGTTTTAATATTAGGACAGTAGTAGCTTCATAAAAGAGTTTGGAAGCTTTCTTTTCTATTTTATCGAGTAATTTTAGTAGTTTTTCTTACAGGTTCTAGTAGAGAACCAGAATCACAGGAAGTACAAGCTCCAGTCAGAGACAGCAAGACCAGCTACCACCATAGATAACCAGATGGCAAGAGGCAAGCATAAGAACATAAACAACAGAAAACAAGGTTACTTGGCATCATCAGAACCCAATTCTCCCACCACAGCAAATTCTGGATATACCATCACACCAGAAAAGCAAGATTCAGATCTAAAATCCCTTCTCATGATGATGAATGAGAAGAAGAATATAAATAACTCCCTAAAGAAATACAGGAGAACANAGATAAACAAGTAGAAGCCCTTAAAGAGGAAACACAAAAAATATTTTAAAGAATTACAGGAAAACACAAACAAACAGGTGAAGGAAATGAACAAAATCATCCAAGATCTAAAAATAGAAATAGAAACAATAAATAAATCACAAAGGGAGACAACCCTGAGTTTAGAAAACCTAGGAAAGATGTCAGGAGTCATAGATGCAAGAATCACCAACAGAATACAAGAGATAGAAGAGAGAATCTCAGGTTCAGAAGACACCATAGAAAACATTGAAACAATAATCAAAGAAAATGCGAAATGCAAAAAGCTCCTAACCCAAAACATCTAGGAAGTCCAGAACACAATAAGAAAACCAAACCTAAGGACAACAGGTATAAAAGAGAGTGAAGATTCCCAAATTAAAGGGCCAGTAAATATCTTCAACAAAATTATAGAAGAAAACTTTTCTAACCTAAAAAAAGAGATGTCCATGAACATACAAGAAGCCTACAGAACACCAAATAGACTCGACCAGAAAAGAAATTCCTCCTGTCACATGATAATCGAAACACCAAATGCACTAAACAAAGAAAAGCAGTAAGGGAAAAAGGTCAAGAAACATACAAAGGCAGATCCATCAGAATTACACCAGACTTCTCACCAGAGACTATGATTGCTCTCAAAGATCCTGGGAAGATCTCATACAGACCCTAAGAGAACATAAATGGCAACCCAGACTACTATATCCAACAAAACTCTCAATTGCCATAGACAGAGAAACAAAGGTATTCCATGACAAAACCAAATTTACACAATATCTTTCCACAAATCCAGCCCTACAGAGGATAATATATGGAAAACACCAACGCAAGGAAGGAAACTACACCCTAGAAAAAGCAAAAAAGTAATCTTTCAAAAAACTCAAGATAACCACACAAACATAATTCCACTTCTAACAACAAAAATAACAGGAAATAACAATCCCTTTTCCTTAATACCTCTTAACATCAGTGGACTCAATTCCCCACTAAAAAGACATAGAATAACAGACAGGGTACGTAAACAGGACCTAACATCTTGCTATGTACAGGAAATACACCTCAGTGACAAAGACAGACATATTTCACGCAGAGTTTTTGTTGTTGTTTTTGTTGTTTTTTTTCTTGTTTATTTGGTGTTCTGCAGGCTTTTTGTCCTTGCCTTGGCATCTCTTCAGAGAAATTCTCTTCTATGATTTTATTGAAAACGTTCTTTGTGCCTTTGGTGAAGTAGTCTTCTCTTTCTTCTACGTCTATAGTTTAAAGATTCGGTCTTTTCATGGTGTCTCAAAGAGGTTCTGTGTTTTGTTCATGTATGTTTTAAAATTATCACTGGTATTTACTATGTAATCCAATTTTTCTACTTTGACTTCTAGCCTTGATACTCCATTTTCCACATGATCAGATTTGTTGGTGAGATTTACCAGAGTTTTTAATTGAGTTTTTTAATTTTTAGGATAATTTCCATTTTTATTCTACTGCAGTTCTCTTTACTGAATTTTATTTTCATTTCTTGGGTTGACTTCTTTATTTCATTCTACTCTTTGTTTTTTTTTTTTTTTGAATGCATTCATGCCTTCTTTGATTTATTTGAAATTAGTTATAACTATTCATTCAAATTCTTTGTCTGGGAATTCTTCCAAATCATTCTCATTAGGAGCTGTTACTATGAGACTAATTATCTTCAAGGAAGTCGTGTTGTCTTGATTTTTCATGTTGTTTTTATTTCTGTCCTGGGATTTGAGCATCTGGAGTTAGTTTGTTGCTTGAGTTTTTCTTTCTTTTGTGTTTTTTTGTTTGTTTTGTTTTTGTTTTTAAAATTAAAAAAAATTCTTCCTTACAGTGGTTGTATTTGCAGTGTTAGGAGAGGACTAAGTTGTAGTAGAGTTGAGGTGTCATTTCCCACTATGGGACTGGTATTTAAGGCCAGAGGCTCTTATCTCAAATCTTACTCAGAGGATGTGATATCATCCTGTAATACAAATATAATATGTAATATAAGATGTAAAATAATATGTAATGTACAGTATATAATATGCAATACACAATGAATAATGTATAATATATAAAACCATTATATATATGTATATGTATATGTATATGTATATGTATATGTATATGTATATGTATATGTATATGTATATGTATATGTATATGTATATGTATATGTATATNTATATGTATATGTATATGTATATGTATATGTATATGTATATGTATATGTATATGTATATGTATATGTATATGTATATGTATATGTATATGTATATACATATGCGGGGCAGTGGATGTGGGAGAAAGAGGGAGTGGGAGAAAGCCCGTGTCCATCCGAATTCCAGTGCTCTGGGCAGGCAGATGCAGAAGGACTGCCACATGCTTTCCACATGACTCCTGGTGGGTGTCTAGCTGTGTGAAGCCACTAAACCCCAGCTTGGCAGGAGGTGGACAAGGGTCAGTCCTACGTACCAGGTTCTCAGTCTTGGGCATCTCATGCCGCTGCACACCACAGAAGAGCTGAGAACAGAATGGGGGCCCTGGGGGCAACTCGGTCAGCCCAGGGGCTGAAGGGAGGAGAGGGCAGGGGAAGAGGGGTGTTGGGTGGTTGCCACACAGGCGAGAGTCCTTAGTCTGATCCATGGCTGGAGCACAGGAAGATCTTCTGGTGGGAGGTTAGATGTCACTCATTAGGAGAAAGCCCATCCCATCATTCAAGCACAGGGGGCCTTGATGATCAGAGACAGTCTATGGTTTTAGAGCTTTATTGTAGAAAGGCAGGGGGAAGGAGACAAGGCCATGTGGAGAGAGGGGATAGGGAGAGAGGGAAGGAGGGCTAAAGATGAGAGTAAGAAAGGTGAAAGCTTAAAGAGAGTGAGGAGGGGCCACGCAGTTTCTTTTATAGTGGGCTGGGCGATCAGGTAACTGTGGGGAAGAACATACCTGGCTATAGTAGGTAACTGTGGGGGTGGAGTCTAGCCAGAATGCCAGAAGCTTGAGACATTGTCTGTGTGACTCTTAGTCACACACCTTTCCTGTGGGGGGCTGTTGGGATAGTAACTTCTACAGGAGCCAGGAGTCCAGGAGACATGATCTAATACCTTCCGTCCTATGTACATGGAAATCACCACCCATTGGGTCCCCTGGGGTTCAAGACTGGAGACCAGGCTGTCTGTGCACAGCCCACTGCCCCCATATATGTGTGTGTGTATATATATATATATATATATATATATATATATATGTATATATATTATGACTATGTATCTACACATGTGCACATGTGGTAGGATAAGAAACATTACTAACAAATATTTATGCTTTCTTTCTCAATGGAACAGAAATGGAAGATGGGCTGCTATTTGTCAGGTCTATGCAGAAGGGCTAAGTCTGTCAGGCTAACCAGAGTTCATGAGAAACCCCAGCAATTTCCATTGAAGCCAGTTACTTCCTGAGTATCAGAGGAAGGAAATGAACAGAGCAGACACTTTGACCCCCAGCTACTCACCCAGAATTGAGCCCAGGCAAGCCTGACCCATAAACTGGTTTGAAGATGGAAAAGGAGAGAAAGGTAGACCATGGCTAACTGTACCTGCTGCTGCGTGTTTTGTGGTATGAAGAAGTAAAACCTTCCTGTTAAGTATGCCTGACAAGGCACTTCGTGACCAGGAATTTCACTTTATAGTAGTCATAATAAGTTCAAATACCTAGAAATCTAAACAAGGAGCTGAACGGTGTGTAAAGGAAAACTACAAATCAATAATGAAAGAAATTGAGACTGATGTTTAAAAATGTTAATAAATCAGGAGAATTATTATTATTTGAATGGTTATAATATCTAAAATAATCTGTAGAATCAAAACATCTCTATTAAAACACCACAGTATTATTTTTGTAGATAGAAAAATGTCTGAAATTTGCACAGTACCATAGAAGATTCTAAATTGTTCTAAATTTAACAGTGCTTAGCAAAACAAAACAAAACAACCCAAAAACCAAAAATCCAAAACTGGAAACTATACATTACTTGATTCAAAGTATACTGTAAAGCTAAGGTAGGAATAAAGGTGCCAAATTAGTGTAAAAACAGACATATACATCAACAGAATGGGATTTAGATCCCAGAATTCAATACAAATATTTACAGTTTTCAATGATGCTTACCATAAAGCCTTAAGATGACTCAGTAATACACATCAACAGTCTTTTCAAATAAGTGGTGCTAGGAAAATTGGCTATTCATATTGTGGACCCAAAAGCATAATTCTTACCTCAAAGGGAACAAGAGATAGTTTATTCTTGAGGCAAATCTGAGTGTCCACAGCACAGAAGCATGCACTGAAGTTGCCCCCAAGGACATACTCCACAGTGGAAGTGGTACATGAGGTTTAATTAATTACTGGATCAAGATAGTGATAAACAGAGGTGTCTATCAAATTTGTTACTGGGGAGCCTGGGCAAGTTTCAGCAAACTGAGAAAACCCAGCTACGAGGTTCAGATGTTGTTGGGTTACATTCTTAGCACTTGGGTTAGTGGAAGCTAGTGGTCTGTTTAGAATGGATTTTTAGGAGTTTGAGAGTTACAGTATGTTAGATTACACACAGGGGTGACAATGAATAGCACAACCCTATTGCAGGTGTAGGTGAATGTACAGACTGGTTTTGTGTGTCAACTTGACACAAGCTGGAGTTATCACAGAGAAAGGAGCTTCGGTTGGGAAAGTGCCTCCATGAGATCCAGCTGTAAGGCATTTTCTCAATTAGTGATCAAGGTGAAAGGACCCATTGTGGGTGGTGCCATGCCTGGGATGGTAGTCTTGGGTTCTATAAGAAAGCAAACTGAACAAACCAGGGGAAGCGAGCCAGTAAGTAACATCCCTCCAAGGCCTCTGCATCAGCTCCTGCTTCCTGACCTGCTTGAGTTCCAGTCCTGACTTCCTTTGATGATCCACAGCAATGTGGAAATGTAAGCTGAATAAACCCCTTCCTCCC
The DNA here is from genome assembly GCF_900095145.1 of Mus pahari. Lineage (NCBI taxonomy): Eukaryota > Metazoa > Chordata > Mammalia > Rodentia > Muridae > Mus > Mus pahari. The sequence goes on from NC_034605.1 coordinate 34,567,177, forward strand.
CAACTTGCTTCTTGGTCATGATGTTTGTGCAGGAATAGAAACTCTGACTAAATGGTCATTCCTTCAGTCTCTGGTCCCCACTTTGTCTCTGTAACTCCTTCCATGGGTATTTTGTTCCCCTTTCTAAGAAGGATCGAATTATCTACACTTTGGTCTTCCTTCTTCTTGAGTTTCATGTGTTTTGCAAATTGTATCTTGGGTATTTTGAGCTTCTGGGCTAATATCCACTTATCAATGAGTGCATATCTAGTGACTTCTTTTGTGATTAGGTTACCTCACTCAAGATGATATCCTCCAGATCCATCCATTTGTCTAAGAATTTCATAAATTCATTGTTTTTAATAGCTGAGTAGTACTCCATTGTGTAAATGTACCACATTTTCTGTATCCATTACTCTATTGAGGGACATCTGGGTTCTTTCCAGTTTTGGGCTATTATAAATAAGGCTGCTATGAACATAGTGGAGCATGTGGAGCCTGATATAGCTGTCTCCTGAGAGGCTCTGCCAGTGCCAGGAAAATACAGAAGTGGATGCTCACAGCCATCCATGGGATGGAGCACAGGGTCACCAATGAATGAGCTAGAAAAAGTACCTAAGGAGCTGACGGGGTTTGCAGTCCTATAGGAGAAACAACAATAAGAACTAACCAGTACCCCCCCCCCCCCGAGCTCCCTGGGACTAAACCACCAATCAGAGAAAACACATGGTGGGACTTGTGTCTCTAGCTGCATATGTAGCAGAGGATGGCCTAGTCATCAATGGGAGGAGAGGCCCTTGGTCTTGTGAAGGTTCTGTGCCCCAGTATAGGGGAATGCCAGGGACAGGAAGTGGGAGTGGGTGGGTTGGGAGCAGGGCGAGGGGGCAGGGAATAGGGGATTTTCGGAGAGGAAACTAGGAAAGGGGATAACTTTTGAAATGCAAATAAGGAAAACATCTAATAATAATAATAATAAAAGGAAACCCTGACTAAGACATTGAACATGGGTATTGTGCAGTTCATCTGAGCTCCATTGACTGTGTTTCTCGAGCAAGTTGTCACAGATTTGAGATGAGACATGTGAATCTACAGCTTTGTTTCCTGTGTCTTATAACTCAGCAGTGGTTAACATTACCTGGCCAAGTCCTGTTTCCTCCATGCTGAAGGGCATCTTTCATGTATTGTGTTTTTTCCTAATGATAAACTCAGCTGTTTTTAGCTTTTGTTTACTGCGTGCATTCTTCATCTCCCAGGACTAACCAGTTCTGAGGTTCTGGTTATTGTTTAAAAGAGTCCCCTATAATAAGATGTAACATCTCCCTTTAATGGTGATGGTTCGTGTAGTCATTTGTCCATTTTATAGGCTATCCAGTAATTGTTTTATGAAAAGATAACAGATGTTTTTCAACAGGGAGCAATTTAAGATTTAGAAGTAATGGGAATGTCTTTGGCTAAGGAAACACAATACAAATTTTTCAAATGGACCTAAATATTTGTCCAGTAAAATGAGTTTTATGATTATAATGAAATTCATCAGGAATGCCACAAGAAGGAATTATTGTTTTTAATGAGCTTTTCCTACTAGTAAGAGGATGGTTTCCTGGCAAGTGAAAACTTTAATCCAGTGGGGAAAACATACGAATCAGCAGTCAGACACATTTATGTCTTTGTGTTGGAGACACTGGGATAAACTCCAATTGGTAGGCTTTAAATGTCCTAGTTGGCAAACAAATAGAACATAAATTCTTTGTTCTCAGCGCCAGTATATGTTACTGTAAAGCTTTATTATTGTAAATAGAAAGCTAGGCTTAAATTCTTTTTACATTAGTATATTTAATTTTGACCTTGGGAATTATTAATAACTTTTAGTATATAATCTCCAAATTTTTATCTTTTAAGTTTACTTGATTTTTACATTATTTTGTGCATGCTTGCGTGGGCATGGAGGCATACCTTCAAGCAACAGGGCACATGTGGAGGTCAGAGGACAACTTGCACTTCCTCGTTCTCTCTCTATCATGTGAGTCTAGGGAATAAAGCTCAGGCTGTTGTGCTAGGTGGCAAGAACTTTACCTGTTGAGGCACCTTACTGGTCTCTTGATATCCTTTATAAACTTAAAAAAAGAATAGCTTAAGGTTCTAACTTTGTTTTAACCACTCTTTTACTGCTTTAGAAAATCTCTAGAAAAAGATATATATTTGCCATACAAAAATCCTTTCTTAATACTATGATACAAAGCAACATAATAAATCAATATATGAACTTTTAAAAAAGTGTTGAATATAAGTTACATTGATGGCATAAAGGTAACTTGTCACACTTTAAAGTATAGTGTTTTGTCTGTTATGTGTTTTAGGTAGAAGTTATTAGTGCCTAGCTCTTTTTAAAAAGCCCTTTATGGGCTGGAGAGACAGCTCATAGGTTAAAAGCAGTGGCTGTTCTTCCCGAGGTCCTGAGTTCAATTCCCAGCAACCATATGGTGGCTCATAACCATCTATAATGAGATCTGGTGCCCTCTTCTGCCTGCAGGTATATATGTAGGCAGAACATTGTATGCACAATAAATAAATAAATCTGTAACAACAACAACAGCAACAGCAACAGCAACAGTAACAGCAGCAGCAGTTGCATCCACAGCCCTTTATATATTTTAGCAAGAGGTGGCTAATATAAGAAATGATCCTGGACATAAGCTTAGCAGGACAAGGCAGGGGGAAATATGTAGAATCAAACATTGCCACCTGTTAAGTCTGTAATTGTAGCTTTGGATGCAGAAGGTAGCCTGAATGCCTAGCTACTTGTCAGTAGTTCCTACTCCCTGGAGGATGGAGGGAGAGGAGGAAGAGAGGCTGTCCTGTGCTACAGGCTGCACAGGAGCCTTGCTGCTCAGATTGAAGAGACTGGATCCCAGGACATTTGTGGATTTATTTTAAAAAAAGATCTGAAAACCAAAATGAACAATGTTTAAAGACATGCTATCACACTGTATATCTCTCAGAGAGTTACCCCTGCAGTTCAGTATCACAGGCAGTACAGGAAGAGATGTTGCAAGCGTACTGAGTCTGACGATTGGATGAACACAGAGACTAAATCGAACCTTAGCTTTTGGGGAACAATGTTTACTTTATCTGAATAACTTTATAATATAGCAAATTATATACTAAATCATCTAATCTCCTAACATTATTTATAACGGAAAGTATTACCTATTAGCAATGAATTAACGCTAAGTGCCATTTTATTTTTCCATTAGCAAAAAATAGTGATTTCAACATTGACAGAATAGATGCATGTTGTGCACTTAGTAAGGAATGAAGCCCAGAAACTACATAAAAGCATCGATACATATAGGACAGCTTTTTAACTAGAAAAAGGAGAAAAAAATCTTTTAAATGTATGTTCTTAAGTTGCTAGCAAAAAGACATTTATCTGTTTCTTGATTTAATAAATACATTAATTTTATAAATTTAATAAGTCAAATATTTAAATATTAAATTTTATAAATGTAATAGAATCACATTTTAGAAATTTAATCACCTCCAAATAAGATATCAATCTTCTCACTTGTAAACTCTCAGTCTTCTCATTTTAAAGCCCAGATTTCTAGAATGAAGCATTTGAAAATGCCTTATCTAAACCATTCCACTAGGAAGCTCAAAATAGCATTTTAGTATCTACAGTTATGTTGGGCTTCCTAGAGCAGCTTCGAGAGAGCAGCTGTCACCCTTTCTTCCTCCCATGGAAATGGTGACCGAAGTGCTGTCTTGGGAGGGAAAGGACTGCTAGAGAGCTGGGGTTCTTTGTGTGACCCCATAAACCCCTCCTTTGTTCTGAGGCGAGTTGAGTATACCTGCCATGGTGGAACTCAGGTTGTTTAAAAGTGTTTAATCAGAAAAGTAACAAGCAGCCATTCCTCTGTAGTTTCTCTACCTTTAGATTCATGTAAACTATAAACGTTATCCTTAACTTTTGATTTCTGGACATGACTTCTTGGGAGGAGAGGGAAAGGAAACCAGGCTACGTGGTTAGTTGTCAAATTCTGCTACTTTCTTCTCAAACAGCATATTTCTTTGCTAGCTTGGGGGACTCTGCAGTTCAGCCGATGAAGTTACTCTTTGTGTGAGTTTCTCTTGTAGTAAGAGCACAGACAGTGGGATCTTCACATACTCTATACTAAGCACACACACACACACACACACACACACACACACACACACACACACACACGAGAGATTAGCACACTGGTTCCACTGGACACACTGAGGCATATTGCCCAGGAATTTGAGTTGTTAGCTGGGTGGCACAGCAGGTCTCTAGAGCTTGTTCATTTTATAAATTTAACACCAGCTCCTTGTCCCACCACACCCCAACCCCTAACACCAACAACCAACAACCATCAACCTACTTTCTGCTTCTTTACTTCAGCCAGTTGAAGAACATTACACATTGAAGTTATTCAGTATTTGTCCTTTTGTGATTGGCTGATTTCATTGAGTACAGTGTCTTGGAGGTTCTTCTGTGCTTTCCCATATAGCAGGACCTCTTTATTATAGATTTATTTGTTTTTTGAATCAGAATCTGCCTACATTGCCAAGGCTAGCCTCAAACTCCTGGGATCAAGAGCGGCTCCTCTCTCATCTAACCAGGAAAACAGATGAGTCCCACCATGCCTGACTCCCTTCTTTTTCATGGATGAATCATATCCCATGATTATACAGACATATACTCTATGTTTTTATCTTCTCATCAGTGACACACATTTAGGTTATGTCAAGACTGGAACTGAGAGATCTCACAATGCATTTTCAGTGCAATAACTTATCTGGAAATCAATCAATGCAACAGGAGAAGTTTCAGTTGCCATGGTTCATAGACAGAGGCCTTCAAATCCTCATTCTCAGATAGATAATATGATGTTTTCTTGCAGGCATACATATTTTGACTCTTGTTTGACATACACTACTTTCTGGTAATTGATTAATAACAATGACTCCTGTATTTGTTGGAGTCCCGAGGCTTCAGATTCTTCTTGCTGCTGTGTGCTTCTGCTTTCTTTCCTGCTTTGGAGATGAGATATGAATATCTTTATATTTTGCCTGGCACTTACAACTGTTGGGAACATGAGGGAAGATTTGATATGCAGTTCATATGGCCCTTTGACATCCACAGACAGCTCCCTAGACCCAAAGAAAGTCTGGGGGACCCGAGACGACAGCTGAACAGAACCTGGCCAGAGCCTCGGAGGTGCCAACTGGCATTTTGTACTTGTTTATACATAAGATATACACACAGAAAAAGAAAAGTGGTTGAAATATTGTGAGAAAGAATACAATAATCTTCCTATCTTGAGCATGGCTATCAGGTCCAGAACAGAACCGGAGGGTTCACAAGATGAAGAAGTCGAAAGTGTTTCAGAATAAAAGGGAAAGTTGCTGTGTAGCCTCAAGGGCATTAGTGTGAATCAGAGCACAGAGCATCAGGGCAATGGAATGGCCATCAACCAAACCATTCACATATTTGCCAAAAAGCCAGATGTTCTTCATGGAAATACTTGCTTACAGTAATTGGGCCTTTTGGATACATTCCTGCTATTTGTAGGGCAGAAATGGTACCTAAATGTGGTAAGTAAATGTCACACCACACCCTTCTTTGCAAAAAATAGTTCCGTGATTTTGGAACAAGGCTTTTAAAAGACATTCGTGAGCATCTCTCAGTCTTTAAAAGCGCACATGTATCTTATTATGGGTTTTTAAACTTAAGCTTTGGTAAGTACGTTGCTTGAGAGCTAGGAATTTTCATAAGAAAATTAATGATTGATAAAAAAATTCCTTTCTGGCTTTACAGAGTAAAGAATGATGGATTTAGACTGGATGGTTAGACACAGTAACATCGTGATTTAATCAGTTTAAAGGCTGCGAGTGTAGCTCAATGGTAAAGCACTTGCCAAGCTCCCAGGGGGCCCTGTCTGGGTTTGATCCACATAAAAACGTTGAGCGTAAACTCATGGACAGCTTTATCTTACAGGGTGGACATAGCCTTTGAGAGCAGGAGGCGATGGTCAATGATGGTTCAGTATAGCTCACGTGTGAGGAAACACCAGGCTCTGGAGGGAATTGATGATATGCGTGGACGTGGATTAGTCAGGCTAAGGACTGTAGTGGGCAGCTGTGCTCTCTGCCCATATAACCTTTTGTTAGTGTGGTTCTTACAAGGATCCCCTTTTTTTTCCTCTCTCTCTTACACTGTCATCAGTTTATCTGATGGAAATGGTGCACATTAACATTTCTGATGCTCAGGATAGAGCCTAGAGGTCTTGCTTGCACATACCAACGATGTAGCCTATAATGAGCTGCATCCCACTCTAATTTTAAAATTTATTTATATCTGAGACTTTCTTTGGTTCAATGTTGATGGCTTGTTTCTGTTTGTTTGTTTGTTTATTTGTTTGTTTTGTTTTTTCCTTGCAGTGTCTGACAGGCTATGCTTCCTTTCCAAAACTTGCTTGCCCTCAGTTTCCCAAGTCTTCTCTGTTTTGGATTGCGCTTCCTTGGGGTTTCTTTGGCTGTCCCTCTCAGGCATTCTGAAATACAAGCCTCCTCCTGACTGTGTCTTTATCCTTGGTCCTACCTCCTGACTGTCATTTTTCTGCAGGTGACTCAGATCAGCATTTCTTTCTTCAGCACTGTTTAGAGTCAACATGTTTCTGGGTGGCATCTTGCCAGACTATTTCTGAAACTCAATGTCCTCAAGAACAAGTTTCTTCTTCTGTCCCCTGGTTACCAACAGCTGGACCAGGAATTCTCGAATCTTCCCCAACTATTCCTTTTTTTTTTTTTTTCCACCAGACAGTTCTACTCTCTTAGTTTCATCTTGCATGTCTCTGTCTACATTTCTAATCTTTGTTCCCAACACAGATTGGGTGATTGATATCACATCTGATAGAATCACAATATTCAGGCATTTCCATTCCTTCCCGTTTTCATTACTGGTCCTTAAAATGCAACTGGAAACATGGTTTTCATTACTGGTCCTTAAAAATGCAACTGGAAACATGGTTTTCAATCATCAAAATCTTGTAGCCATTCTTGTCCACAGAGGAAAGAGCACGGATACCTTGCCATCTTTAAAATTGCCTGTCACCAGCTCACAAACTAATTCCAGTTTATTCTTCACATCTGTCCTGTCCTGAAGCCTCTCATGCCAGAGCTACACCCTTCCTATCTTCCTTTATTAATTCACGCATTTAAGATAAATGCTTATTATTTTCGTATCATTTTCTTGCCAATTTGGGGAGTACTATAACACAAAGCCTATTCTTTTTGAATAATCAAATTTTCTTTGAACGAAACTTCCTAGAACTTTGATAGTCATGGGGGTAAAAGCATCTGCAGGAAGGATTAGCACTAGGTGTTAAGTGGGGTGCTGTGTAGTGGATGTGATGGTGGGTAAGGAGCTAATCAGAACTGATATCTAAGTTACAGAGCACCAATCACACCTAAATGCAACTGGAAGTTACAAATGCAGGGAGAGATGCTGCTTGGAGAAACAGTCCTGGGAGCACAGGTCTCGCTACTATTGAGACACAGTGAGGATAGAAAGGGTGAATATCATCTCAGTAGCAGAGCTGTCTGATCAATTAAGACAAGCTTATCTCATCAAGCCTCAACCCTGGTGACATCCACTAGACACATATTTCAGTTCCCAAGGGTAGATAAGTAGTCCAGGGGTTGACAGAGACGCTAAGTGATGGTACAAAAATTCCTCGTTCCTCTGCTCCAGCGGCTGTCCTTATTGGGTGTGCTTCTCATCTTTAGTCTCACTGCTTTGTGGTTTTCAACTTTGTAAGTCTGTGCTCCAGTTACCAATAATATGGCCGTTCCAGTGTCTCTTAAAGAGGTTTGATTGCCCCACCAGGATCAGCTTCATGTGGACACACTAACCTCGTAATGGGAGGAAAGAGAGACAGAATAGGTAATCAATTTTTTATTAAGTTAGAATCTGGCTATGAACCCTTGAACCCCTACAGCCTTCTTTCTAGGTGTGATTTTTTTTTTTTTTGAGCGCAAAGCATTGTGCACATTATAGAATAGGTCTTGGGACTCAGTCTGGATATGGTATATGCTTTGGTCTGTTGTTCAAGGAAAGTCATGTGTGTTGTCCCAGTATCCCCCGCCCCTGTTCCAGAGAGATGTTGAAAGTTGCGTGACAGTAATTAGGGGCAGATGATCCCTCAACAGGACAATTGTGATCAATTGTGTGCAATAGTATACTATGCCACATCTTTCAGGGTTGGACAACTACTGTGCAAATTGCTTTTCACACCTTGGGATCAGAGTAAGAATTAGAGTTATACTTTCTTTTCCTACATGTCAAGAAGAAATGCATGCCTGTTATGGATATTCTTATAGTTTGATACTATTTTCATTAGCCAAACAGGAGAGATTTCTCCAAAATAAGGGTGCTAGGAAACAATATAATTTTTATGGGTCAAATGTGTAAGAAAATGCAAACGATAAAGAAATATAAACATTTTATCATTTCGTGATAGTTATTGCCTGATTCCTTTTGAATTTATATGTACCAATTCCCAAAGCAGAGAAATCATTGCATTCTTCCAGACCTTATTCAACTTTAGTAGTCCTTTCTTCCTCACAGCCAATCAGGGCAGACTTCTCTGGAAAAAGCAATTTATTATGATGGATTTTCAGTATGAGGCAGCTCTCTGATATAGTGAGCGCTGACTGTTATGGGCTGAATATAAAATATTCCCACAAAAGACTCATGTGTTAAAAGCCTGTTCCCCACCTGCTGGTACTTGGATGCTGAGGGCTTTGAGCTAATCAATGAATTAGTCTCCTGCTGGAGTTATGATTAAATGGCATTGTTGGGAGTTGGAGGTGGTTGCGGAAGGTAGGGATCTTAAGGGGATACCTTGGAAAGATATCTTTTGTCCTACCCTCTTTCTTGTTTCTTTCTGTTCCTAGATACCACGAGAGTACCAGCTTTTCTATTCACCCTTCTTTCTGGGACAATCCACTTTTCAACAAACCTAGAAACAACAGAACAATCAGACCATGAACAATTCATTTTTAGAGCATTAACCTAGCTTGAAACGTTTTTCTATTAATGCAACAGGTGAAGGTGAAGTTTCCATGGTTCATAGACAGAGGCTGTCATATCCCCATTCACAGATAGATAATGTGATATTTTCTTGCAGGCATGTATTTTGACTCTTCTTTGGAATATACCCCTTCCTGTTATTTGATTAAGTAATAACAGCAATTCCTGTATTTGCGGGAGTCCTCAGAGGCTTCCTGTTTTCTCTCTTACTTTGGAGACTAAGTATGAGTATCTTTATATTATTCCAGGCATTTCCAACTGTTGGGAACATGAAGAAGGATTTGATATGCAGTTCATGTGTCCTTTTTGATATCCACCGTCAGCTCCCTAGACACAAAGAAAGTCTAGAAACCCAAGACAATAGACAGTTCTAGAAAATGCAGGCATAAGAACCCATACTTCTTTTAAGACTTCAATTTTAATAAAAAAATTATGTGTATGTGTGTCCACGCTATGTGTGTGTGTATGCCTGTGGAGTTTAGAAGAGGGTGTTAATCCCTTGAGCTGGAATTACAGGTGGTTGTGAGCTCTTCTGGTCTGGATGTTCAGGTCCTCTGGAAGAATAGCAAATCCTTTTAACTGCTTAGCTATCAATCCAGCCTCCCATACTTCCCATACCTTGACCTGTCAGTTTGTTGTGTGAGTACATGTGGGTAATAGAAACTACGCAGCATTCATTTTCATTAAGCACATTTTTGCTTACTCATCTGTGACGTAGAACCAACAGAACAGGTCTAGCTCACGTTGGTAGGAATTTCTTTTTGGTAACTATAGTATTTCTTTTTGGTAACTATAGTATTCAACAATTGCTTTTGTAGCTTACATTTTTTTTTTAGGCCTACTTTGTGAACCTTGCTTCATTTTCTGTGAAGATATCAGACTGTATTATTCTATTTCCCATGAATATCATGATGTTAGAAACTTTCCTAAGTCAAAACACTTCATCAACTCGACTGTACCCTAAACTGGTATAAACTCTCTAAGTGGAGACCCTTCATAATGACTTCAGCGTTCTGAGTTAAGAGTCTTTGTTCTGTTAGTTCACTGTTACTCTAGGAGATAGTGAGCATGTGGTTTGGATCACAACATATGCACATATCTAAGGAATGGAAACAAACTATAAAACTCCTTTGGAGTCTGGAAAGGTGTGAACAATGTATGCAACCTATGCAGAGGACATCCTTTATCACGGACCACTCCTTCTATTACATCCCTGAGCACACTACCTGGATGGCATGTGGACCAGTGCTTGATCATGTGCTGAGAAAGATTCATTGCCTTAGATGAGAATGGACAGGACACCCAAGGGATGAAGTACATAAGAAGAAAATAAAAAGTGTTGGTGACAGGGGAAACATTTCAAAATACCTAACAATGTACTTTAAAATAAATTGAGTAAAATAATGGCTTTACTGAAATCCTGCTTGTTCCAACTACCTTTATTTGCACAATAATCATGATTAAGTGGCAGAGCAGGTTTCAGTTCTATTTCTTTAGGTCTCTAGACTGCTCAACATGACCCTGAGTGTGCTCCGCTACTTTTAAAGTATTTGATTCATAATAGTTAAAAATTTCTTCCAGGAATCAATGCCAAGAGTTTCAGGCAAAGCATATTAGTAATATTTTTTAAAAGATTGTTGTGAAGTGTTTCCAAGTGGGGAAGATTTGAACACTCATAACCAAACCCAGGTGCAGTGCATACTTACACAACCAATTTTATTTTTATTATAAGGAAGGGAAATAAGAATCATTGAAATTCATACTTGACCATGAAATCCCTAATTTTAGTCTTTAATTATCTTGCCTTCCAATATTTTACAAAAAAAAAAAAAAAAAAAAGCTCCAACCTAGTGCAGTAGAATTAAATAGGCTTTATTTCTTTAAAAAAAATCATGTCTTTGGTGAAATATACCTTGTATTCATAGTCATGATGAAATGAGCAACTTTGCATCTGTGGAGAGGCTTCTAGGTAATTTAAATGCTCCATGGTACTAAAGGGTTTGTCTGTGAGTCTGCCAGTCAATCTAGTATCTACTTACCCACCGCTTTATTTAGGAAACTTTGGTTTAGCTTAGGCCCCAAACCACACAAAGTCTATTTCAACTCTGGCTCCAGCCTTTGAACACTAAATAGTAAGTATCCATGCAGAGTCATTCCTGACATTCTACTCTTTGGACATTCTGCTCTTCTGTGTGATCAGCAATATATATATATATATATATATATATATATATATATATATATATATGTTCTTCATAGCTAATAGGCTTGATAATGTCCATATCAAAAATGAGGCAAATGAGAGCCAGATGTATAGCTCAAGGCCAAGTATGTGCTTAGCCTGTGTAAGGCACTGGATTTAATGCCAAGCACCTAACTTAAATCAAAACTGAAACTAACAACAAAACAAGAGCAGTCAGAAGCCCATGTTTATTGTGATGTCTAAATGTGTTGAGGATTTCCCTTGGGCCCAAGCCATGTTTTTACATACTTTGTATGACAAACTTGTAGAAAACACTGAAGTTTAACTTTGGTTTGATAATCGGCAGAGTAAGACACTTGAACAACCAGTGCTGTATGCTTATATTAGTCAGACCCTTTGACAATTTGATGCAAACAGTGTACTGGTTATTTTCCTGTTGCTGTGCTAAAATATCATACCAAAAACAACTCACAGAAGATATTTCGGCTCATGGTTCCAGAGGGTGTGAGCCCATTATGGTAGTGAGCCTTGGAAGGAAGTGGAGGCATGGCAGTAGGATCAGGAAGCTGAGTGATTGCTTTCTCAACCTTGAGCCCAAACCAGGGAGATGGAGATGAAAATAGGGTTAGGTCATTTAATCTCAAAGTACACCCCCTAGTGAAATACTTTCTCCAGCAAGACTACATCATAGAAACTTCCTTAAATAGTGACATCAAATGAAGACCAATTGTTCAAATCATAAAGCCTATAAAATAAATTTCTCATATAAAACACCATATATAGCTTTCAGGCCAGTATTTGTCAATATGAAAAATATCATGTTACCCATGCCCCACCCCCTCTCTCTTTCTGGTTACTTCTGATGATGAATATGTACTGAGATTTTTAAAAATATAGTGAAGAATTACAGGGCACCTGTATGTATTACATCCCTTTCGTAATGAAAATCCATGAATTCTGAAAGCTAAGGGCCCTGTGAAGTTCTTGATTTCAATTTCTACACTTCACATTATGTAGATTTGCATTTATAAATAAATAGCTGTCTCCCAGAGCTCTCTGATGCATGGAATAGCCATTTCTTGCTCCCATTTAACATGCAAAGCAAAGTGTCTTTCCACAAAATTTGTCAAGGGCTCCCTAAACACACTGGACTCATCGGTGGCTTGAGTCTAGATTTCTGGTGAATCATAAAGAAAATGAAGCACAGGAATTTGAAGTATCTTAGTCAAGTTACAGGAAGAACATCCCAATAATCTGGGAGAGGAATGTTTTAGTATGCATCTGATTTTACAAGAGACTTCCAAATTCACAGGATTAAGGCATCAGCATAGCCTAGAGGACATCTGGTCAACCTGCTAATTCTGATCTAGTGGACCTAGGAACTGAAGATTTCAGGAACAAGGTTCAGTGGAAGAATTTTAGTCATTATAACCTAGTTTCTTTCATGCAGTTAAAAAAAATCTAATATATTTTGTGCAATAGTAATACCTTAAAGAATTACTTTAAAATTAACTCTGTGACTCCAGTTATCCTTACTTCAAATTGGTAGAGAGAACTGTCGAAATTTAAAGTTGACTACTTAAATCAGAGCAGCCTAAGATTTCTATTTCAAAGTAGTTTAAGATAATGTAGCTTACTGTAGCTATTTAGTTTTGTGAAGGGAAAATGGCAAGGGTAAGAAGACTGCTTTATTTGTTTGTTTGACTTAAAATACAAATGAGGTTCGTAGCAAAAAAACAAGCTCACCCAGGGAAGGGTGACACTAAGGTCTTGTTCCCCAACTGGTTCTTGATTTGTCAATAAAAAGAACCTGGGGGCCCAATTGCTAGGTAGAAGGTACAGGTGGGACTTCTGGGTCCCAGGAGGAAAAGGTTGCTGCAAGGAAGGAAAACAGAGATCTTTCTGCCATGTTTTGGTGGAAGAAAAAAATGCAACAGCCATGTGTGGGGTCAGGGGAGCTGGGGCCTATAGCTTCCACTACGAGTGGGTGGCCACGTATGTTTGGCAGGGGCTAGGTAGGACTAGCCACTAAGCTTAGGGCAAGCAGAGAGACAGAGATAATAAATTGGTAAGGGCAAGCTTTTCTGGGTGGGAGATAGTAACACCCAGCAATTGTGCCTGGAAGGCAAGTTGTAAAATAACAAACCCTGTGTGTCTTATCTGCAGATTCAGGGAAGCTGGGAGAGGACTGGTAGTGTGGTCACCTCCTGGAGCAAAGATAGAACAAAAGGGAAGCCGAGTGGAGGATGGTGGCTGCTGATCACAGAGCAAAGACAGTATCGATAAAACTTTATGAAACAGCCTACTTCTATAATTAAAACCAAGTGAGAAATAAGACAAAGACACACAGGTGGCTGTTGGATGCTACCAAAGGATCAGAATGAGTTGGCCTGGAGCCAGATGGGCTTGATCAAGAATGCACCCAATGACTCACAGGCATATCTGGATACCTGGACCCTTGGCTAACCACATGACCATGTCTATTCTTGTCTATACAAAGAAAGATCTGGATATAGAGAGCTACACTGAGCAGAGCTAGCTCAGTCCCTTCCCTTCAAATGTTCTAATTTGCTAAGTCTCAATGCAGAGTATGTGAGGCTAAACCATCAGCATCTTTAAATATCCTGATGCTAGACCCGCCCTGTGGCACTACAGAGATTTCTAAGGACAAGACTCAGACATCAGTGGAACCCTGTGCCCAGCCAAGGCTAAGCCAAGAGCTGCAGTGATAACTAAGCCCAGGGAAACTTAGGGCTAAGGGGGTGATGTTCCTTCCTTGTTCTTGGCCATGTGAAAATCTGACCCAGGCTTTCAGATGCTATCCTGGATGAAATAGAGGAAAAGTGTGATAATTCTTTCCTTAGTGTTTTGAAGCTGTGCCAATTTGTTGCTTAGAGTTGGGATGTAAATATTCCTGTATTTTGCAGTTGAAGGAGTAGAATCCAGTGCGAAGGTCAGAAGACACTGTGTATGTATTGCTCAAACCCAGATAAGTGAGATTGCCTATCTAATGCTGATTGCATTAGGAAAGAAAGGACAAGGAAAAAACAGGGTCAAGATAGTGCTTAAAAAATTTAAAGCTATATTCCCAGGCAAATACATTTTTTTGTGGATACTTTTAACCTTTGGCCACACAGCCTGAATGTCTGACACTTGGGAGGGGTGTGTTCAGCAGTGATCTCAATAGTCTGCCCTTGTCATTCTGGGGACTTGGGAGATAACCCTGTGGTGGTTTGAATAAGAATGGGTTCCATAGGCTCATATATTTGAGTGCTTAGTTATCAGGGAGTGGCACTACTTGAGAAGGATTAGGAGCATGGCCTTATTGGAGTAGGAGTAGGTGTGGCTTTGTTGGTATGAGGCTGTCATTGCCAGTGGGCTTTGAGGTTTCAAAAGTCCAACCCAGGCTAAGTGTCACTATTTCTTCCTTCTGCCTGAGGATCTGGATATAGAACTCTGTTTCTTCTCTAACACTATGGCTGCCTGTATGTCACCATGCTCCCCACCATGATGATAATGGACTAAACATCTGAAAATATAAGCAAGCTCCATGTAAATGCTTTCTAATGTAAGAGTTGCAGTAGTCATGGTATCTCTTTACAGCAATAGAACAGTGATCATGATTCTCTCTCAAAAGGGGAGTGTTGCTTTTATGTGGCAGCAGTTTAGCTAGACAATAGCAAGATCATCCTCACCTTCATGTCTCGCTTTTCTGAGGCTTTTACATCTGTTCTCAAGTCAATCCCTAGTGACTGTCTGTTACAAGTTGTCAAAGAAAATTGATAACTGTTTGCTTTGGAGTTGGAGAATTGCGGGAAATCCACTGCCCCATCTGGGGAGAGGAAAAGTCTTTTCTTTTTGGGAATCTTTCCTGATGTCTGAGGACATTTGATAGTCCTCCAGTCAGACAGCGAGCCAACCCATGTATTTGAAAGCAGTCTAGATGCGCATGACAGTGTGGTCTAGTCTGTGAAACATCTTGCTGTCAGGAAGATACCATACTCATATGAAGATTTACATGCCTGGGATTACATCATAGGGATGAAAACAAGATCAGGAGCTTCATGCTCCAAGTTCTTTACTACAGAAGGCGCCCTAGGGAAGACTTCTCAGTCAAATGCTGTTTCTTGCCTTGGCAATCTATAAAAGCTGACTCTGTCCTAGCAGCCTAGGGGCATGCCCTCATCCTGGGACCTGTAACACAGAGGCTTCCTGAAAGCCACCAGATCCTGCTCTGTTAGTGGGACCACCATACCTCAACAAAATAGAATTTAATGACACACGAAGAAATAATAAGTCAATAAAACTTCACTTCAAATACACCTTTCTCACCTGCACAGTACACATTACTTTTCAGATGCATTTTCATCATTAGCAAGATTTCCCAAGCATTGAGTGCACAGGTTTGGGTGGTCTAAAGTATTTCCATGTCGACTTGATATTTATACACTTATGATCTTCTCCTCTAGACTTTCTCTCTAACTGTGCCCAGCATTTTACAAAGCATTGTTTTTATGTCATTGTAAGGAACATGGAGTTTCAAGAAACAAAGCAATGGCTCCCATGTATCCTTCACCTGCTGTCGCCTATGGTGATGCTGAGGAGTCTCACTGTTCAGTGTCATGAGTAATGATGGTGTGATCCACTGAACTTACTCAGACTTCACCAAAGCAGACAGGACATCTAGACAAGGGTCCTTGGACCCACCATTTTATAGGCAGAACTTACCCCCACCACAGCCCCAGCTGCTGGAAATCACTAGCTGGTTAACTATTCCTATATTTTTTTCTCATTCGAGATGCTATAAGGTGGAGACCTCTAGTATATGACCCTTTAAAATTATTATTTCCACTTAGCATATTTCCCCTGAGATCCATCCAAGCAACTATGCCAGTGGATGCTTTATTCCTTTGAATTAACCCTGTGATGAGATTTTTATTCCTGGAGTTAACCCTGTGGTGAGATTATCTAAGTTCTGTCAGAGGACAGAGTTCTCTTTAATCCCAGCAGTTACTCATCTTCTGATCCTTCCTTTTGGACACAAGTACCCATTTCTCCATGCCTCTTTTTCCCCCTCTGCATTTGGAGGTGACATTTTTATTTCTAATGTTGAAAGGGCCAGAATGATCTCCTTTGTTTTTCATGGCTGGGAAGAGCAGGGTTACAGCACCGTACGAGTGAGGCCACACCTTTGTCAACTATTCTTAAGCCCTGAAAAATCACTTGTGTGTCTTGGGGCTCAGGCTCCATTGAGACAGGTTAGGCAGGAACTGTCTCCTGAAAACACAGTTCCTGGAATCCTACCTCTTTAGGGATCTAGGGCCTTGACTTTGTTCAGGAGCATACCACTTCCGGTTGTTAGTCACACCAGATTATTCACTGTCAGCTGCTAAGGAATTAGCTGGACTTGCACTGAGTTGGACTTACAACCCGACTGAGAAGTTAACTAAAAAGGTGTGGTTTGGCAAAGTTCAGGTAGAAGTGGCATGTATTCTCTCTTCAATCTAAACTTAAAATTTCCCTTTTTGTGGGGGATATAACTCATTGGTGGAATTATTGCTTAGCATGCATGAGGCCCTGCATTAGATCAATTGACAAAGAAAATCGCCTGCTTTGTAAACTCTGTGCCTACCATCTCTTACTCCCATTATTTTTAAAAGTTATTTATTTTGGATATTTTCTCTTTTTTATTGGATATTTTCTTTATTTACATTTCAAATGTTTTCCCCTTTCCAGGTCTCCCCTTCGGGAACCCTCTATCCCACCCCCTTTCCCTCTTTCCTCTATGAGGGTGCTCCCCCCTCCTGTCTGCCCTCTCTGGCATTCCCCTACACTGGGACATTGAACACCTTCAGGCCCAAGGGCCTCTCTTCCCACAGCTGACCAACAAGGCCATCCTCTGCCACATATATGGCCATCGCCATGGGCCGCTCCATGTATATTCTTTGGTTGGTGGTCCAGTCTCCGGGAGCCGGGGGGGGGGTGGTCTGGCCTGCTAACACCGTTGCTCCCTCCATGGGGGTGCAAACCCCCTCAGCTCCTTCAGTCCCTTCTCCAGCTCCTCCATCGGGGACCCCCGTGCTCAGTCCAATGGTTGGTTGTGAGCATCCACCTCTGTATTCGTCAGGCTTTGGCAGAGCCTCTCAGGCTCTTACTCCTATTAATTTAAGCACCAAAAAGAATGCAATGGTACCTAGACATCTAAAACCACCACACTGGACTCAGAAGCTCAGGACCACCTGAGTTTGGACCTCTGCGTACTGTCATCATTATAATAGCTACAGTTCCCCAGGGACTGAAGCCTTCCCCTTTCCTGAGCTTCGCCCATACTACCTGGAACAACCACTTCTGAGGTTGGAACAGAAATCTGATTTCTGGTTTGACTTTGGGAGTCAGGTTTGAGGAAGTCCATCCTAGGGAATCTTGCAGGAAATTGTCAAAGTCTGTCTCCTTGAAATATTCAGGATCAAGAAACGATGCTGCGCTCAAGATAGGCTTGCTGTGAAGAGCCTGCAGGGGGAGTTAGAGATAGAGCACACTACCTCTGGAGGAAGCTGCTGGGTACTAGCAGACCGACAGTGGGTGCCTGACTTGAGTAGAACATGTTCTAAGAATCTCAGCTGTGAGACCATCAGTTGTTTTGCTTATTGGGTAGGTTCGGCTTTCTTGGGGAACATATAGATCAAAAGGTTTGCAGTCTGCTTGAGAAGCCATAGTGCCTGAGATAAGGCAGTCCAACTCTGGGGCCTAGAGAAGCAGAAGGGGCCTGAGAAAAGTAAATGGTCATTCACATACAGAGATAACCAACCAAGGCTCAAAAGTATTCAGGGGATAAAACGCATCTGTATTGTGAGCATAGACACTTTTCTTCTTGTTTCCCAAATAAGACAGGATAGTAATGGTATGTGGTTTTTACATTATATTAGGTAGTGTATCTGTTGTTATTCTCACTGCTGGGGATAAAGAACCCTATAAAAACAATCTAAAGAAGGAGAAGTTTCTGCTGGCTCAGTCTAAGGGTCCAGCACTTCTGGCATAGATGGCACGGCAGCAAGAGCATGTATTAGCTGGTTATGTGACATCCACAGTCGGGATACAGAGAGATTAATGCTGGTATTTAGCTCATTGTCATCTTTTTATTCAATCTGGGACCTGAACTTAACAGGTGGTGCAACTCACATCCAGGGAAGCAATTCGCTCTTCAGTTGAACCTTCCTGGAAAAGCCAGCCTGGTGATATTCATAATGGATATGGATCTGTGCATGCGATATCTGTGTTGATCCTAAATCCTGTCAAGATGACAATCAAGATGAACCATTGCAGACAGTGTGAGTCATTGAGAGATGGCATAAGCCTTTGAGAGAATGGGCGTACTTTGTGTGAAAGCAGGGAGATTGTTTTATGACTTGGACTGTCCATGGGTACAAGTGTTGGCAGGAGGCTCTGGAATCCATCCATCCTGGACACAGAGGACTGATACAATGTACCGGTGTTCAGAGAGTTGGCGAATTGATGGTAGTACTAGAATTTGTCACCTCCTGTGTCTTCAGTGGCATCTCTGCTGAAGGCAGAAATGTCAGGGAGGAGTTGTTCTCCACACAGCCTGCTTTACATCCCCTGCCTGGTCCACAAGCTTCCTGACCTTAGACCAAGGGAGCACAGCCAGAGCAGGTTGTTTCTGACAGGCTTGGAGATGGGCTTTTGTGTCAGTCTTTGCTTTGCTGTGACAGGAGACACTTTTGGTGGCTTTCTCTGCCATACAGTCCGACTCAGAGCCCTTGATCTCTAGATGCTAAACATACAGCTTTGAACAGGTCTATAAATGACAACCTGCTAGGCACAGAAACATTACCAAGTATTCAATAACGTGACAAAAAGAAGTATTTACTGGTCCTGTGTATCTGATCAGACCCTGTTGTGTGGACCACTCAGAGTCAACAGCACACCAGTTCTTAGTCAACGTGGGGCTTTGTCCTGCAGTTGCGATGTGTGGGGAGGGAGTGGTGAAGAGTGATCAAGCCATCTTGAAGTAAACTTAAGCATGCAAGACATAGTGTTTTATTTTTCACCAGAACTCTTTGTCTTTATGTATGGGATATTTTTCTGTTGGGAAAATGGATCCTTAGGATGGTTCCACAGGGTTGTGTTCTGTGGGGTTTTAATTATTGTTCCCCCTTAAAAACCACCCTTTCCTTTCCTTTCCTTTCCTTTCCTTTCCTTTCCTTTCCTTTCCTTTCCTTTCCTTTCCTTTCCTTTCCTTTCCTTTCCTTCCCTTTCCCT
>NC_034605.1:34586839-34606925 GCF_900095145.1 Mus pahari
TTCCCTTTTTCTTTCTTTCTTTCTTTCTTTCTTTCTTTCTTTCTTTCTTTCTTTCTTTCTTTCTTTCTTTCTTTCTTTCTTCCTGTCTTTCTTTCTTTCTTCCCCCCCTTTTTTTTAAATAAAAGATTTACTTACTTTATGTATACGAGTGCACTGTAGCTGTCATCAGACACATCAGAAGAGGGCATGGGATCCCATTACAAATGGTTGTGAGCCACAGTGTGGTTCCTGGGAATTGAATTCAGGACCTCTGGGAAAGTAGTCAATGCTCTTTACTACTGAGACATTTCTATAGCCCTACACCTTTCTTAATGACACTAGGCGACAGTTTTCCTTAAAGATATCTGTCTGTCTGTCTGTCTGTCTGTCTGTCTATATAATCATCTATCCATGTTAGTAAAACTTTGAATAGATTTATGTTTTTTTCTTATCACCATCGTTTTCCTTCTAATCTTACCTCCTGATGGCTAAGCAGCACTCACCACCGACTATGAAGGTCCTTTTGTAGTAGCGCATGACAGTGAATTCTAGCACCACTAGGCAAAGAAGAAGTGTCTTGAGGTCAAGGCCAACACGAGACTGTTTTATGTTGCTTTTTAAGATGATAAAGGACACAAGTGATAGAAATACCTAATTTTTATAATATTTGAAGTCTTCTAAGACAAACAATAGCCGAACAAGCTTAGGTGACTGAGCAATTCAAAAGCCACCTGTGGGGTAGGCTCCAGCATCCATTGAGGATGCCCAGCTCCCCCAAGCTAACTTGAAAGGGTGGAGCATGTGCACAAAAACCTGTACACCCTCGCTACATATTTGAAATCACTCTCCTGTGATTCCTAATACTAGCAATTACATAAGTAGTCGTTTGCTGTACTGTTCAGGGAACAATGATAAGAAAAAGATACACATGTTCAGTGTAGCTATTGTTTTTCTGAATTTTCTTTTGGGGAGGTGTGGTATTCAAGAATACAGAGTGTCAACCGTGTGCAAGTTTTGCATTGCTATGTGCATGTACTGGCTAATTTTGTGTCAACTTGACACAGGCTGGAGTTATCACAGAGAAAGGAGCTTCAGTTGGGGAAATGCCTCCAAGAGATCCAGCTGTAAGGCATTTTCTCAATTAGTGATCAAATGGGGAGGGCCCCTTGTGGGTGGTGCCATCTCTGGGCTGGTAGTCTTGGTTCTATAAGAGAGCAGGCTGAGCAAGCCAGGGGAAGCAAGCCAGTAAAGAACATCTCTCCATAGCCTCTGCATCAGCTCCTGCTCCCTGACCTGCTTGAGTTCCAGTCCTGACTTCTTTCAGTGATGAACAGCAATATGGAAGTGTAAGCCAAATAAACCCTTTCCTCCCCAACTTGCTTCTTGGTCATGATGTTTGTGCAGGAATAGAAACCCTGACTAAGACAGTGCATAAAATCAGGCAGTCTAAAGAAGGCATTCAAGTAAAATTGGCTTGATGTTTTTCCAAGTGGAGGAACCCTCCTCCCACCCTGGTGCCCAATATTATGTAGTTAAAAGACTAAAAAAAATCATGAGAGAATTTGTTCTTAGATATGTGGTGAATTCTAAGGGAAACTTAAAGCAAAATTATTTTACTTTATCCAATCAAGATTATATTATTATTATTATTATTATTATTATTATTATTATTAATTATTAAACAGGGTCTGAGAGTATGTCACTATGGGTATCTTAAAAGTTATTATGTAGACCTGTCTGAACTTCTGTTCAGAAACATCTGCCTGTCTCTGGCTCCCATGTGCTGGGATTAAAAGCATGAGCCACTCACTATACCCAGCTAAAGTTAATTCTTGACAAAATAAAATAATTGAAAACTTTCATTTTCATAATATAAAAATAATAAAATTCTGATTGCATTTTGAAGCAATTAATTTATGCTTGAAGTCACTCATTCCTTGGTTCTTTATAGCCTTCACAGGCACTACAACTTAAGAGCTCTTACTGTCTTGGAAATGGTGTAATATTCTGTCTAGCCAGATGTTTAGACTGTGCTATGGGAGATTGATTGTCCTGGACACCAGGAGGCTAAGTTGGGAGATTTCTCTGCTTTACAGAACAAGTGACGATCATCTAAGATTCTCTGTTCACCACCAGATTGGTTTCTCCATTGCCCTTCCCTGTCTGGGCCCCTCTTTGTATGGTAATGTCCAATTGGTTCCTTGAGACCCTGTGGCCTCAGCATGGGTCATCCGAGGGAAGTTATAGGCAGGACAGGAGAGCACTGGAGCCAAAGAATTTGGTCCACCTCTTCCATTCTCCTTGATTGTTGTTTTGAAATGACTGAGACCTCTAACCCTACTCCCCCTTTTTGGCAAGTTAATAGAGCATTGACTCTCTTCTATGACCATAGGTGTTCTTAGGCTTAGCAATCTGTTCTCATTCTTTCCAAGTCCTAGACACTAACTGACGTGTTCCTGCTGTGGTCAGTCTTGAGTGTATTATCATCTCTGCTGGGGTTTTTGTTTGGTTTGGTTTGGTTTTCCTAGGCAGGGTTTCTGTGTGTAGCCCTGGCTGCCCTGGAACTTGCTTTGTAGACTAGATTGCCTTTAAACTCAGAGATCTGCCTGCCTCTGCCTTCCAAGTGCTGGGACTAAAAGAGTATGCCACCATTGCCTGGCTTATCGCTGCCTGTTCTTTAATACTTCCCACATGTGGTTTTTAATGGTCCTCATTTCTTTTGCTGTATTATTTTCAATGAGATCTGTTGGGTGTCTCTTTTGTAGTTTGCAAGGCCTGATAGAAAAGCCTATCCATGGGTTTATCTGGAGACTGTAATGTAAAGATTCAATCCATGTGTATGCTATGTAAAGATCAGGTAAAATTATGCTTTTATCATCTCTTCATAGTGAGTCCATTCAGAATCCTCCCTCCTAGCTGTTTTGAGACACACCATCATTGCTGTTAACTGCTTCACGATGTATGCTTTTATCTCTGCCTGTGACTTTCATCTGCTGACTCTCCTCTCCCTTTCCTTCCCTGGGAGCTACATACCCTTCCCAGCCCGCGTTAACTGGTTTTGTTTTCATGGTTTTTGTTGTTGTTTTTAAGAAAAGGATCCTTTTATATAGTCCAAGCTAGCCCAAAACTTGTGATCTTCCTGCCTCTACCTCTGAAATGCTGTGATTCTAGGCATGAGCCACCACACACTCAGCTCTAGTCTGTTCTGTCATATCAGCCACAAGTGACTACTCTCATGTCCTGCTTGTTTTTCTGAATGTAGCCTGTTAGGTAGCGGACTGTCCTCCAAGGACTTCCATTTGTCACAGTAAAAGTATTCATCACTGTTATGGTTGTACTGGACCGGGTAAACTTATTTACATGCAAGCATTTTCTGAGACTAGAGAACTAGCATTAGTATCAAACACAGTACTAGTTGGCACCAGATTGGAAATGTGAAACCTGGGCTCTGTGGCCCTGTCTCAGTGAGTGTGAGAGTCCAGAGCTGCTCTGTATCCTGCAGAAGCCAAGTCCCAATCTCAGGGGGGAGGTGAGCATGGACTGGGACAGGAAGCAGAAGAAGGGCTGGGGATGTAGCTCAGTGGAAGAGTGCTTGCCTACTGTGCATGAGGCCCTGAGTTCAATGTCCAGTTCTGAAAACCATCATCATCATCATCATCATCATGCTCATCATCATCATTACCATCACCACCATCATCATCAACAAAAACAGCAACTACAATACAATCAGAATCAAATGTTCTCTTTGGAATCACCAGACTTTCCCTAGAAAGCTCCAGCTGAGAAACCCCTTGGTAGATGTTGCCTTCACTGACTGTAGGGCAATAGCTTATTACCACTCTCTCCTGTTGTTACTTCAAGTACAAAGCAGGACAACCAGGGCGGGGGGGGGGGNGGAAACAAAAAAAACATGCGTCATCACAGAAATCCAAGAATAGAGAATGTCCAAACCTCAAAATAATGTAAATAGACTGGGGAAAAACAATGAAAAAAAAAAACCTAACCCTCATCAAATGGAAGAGATTGGGGCAAAGTATCACTGAATTCCAGTGGTTCCCCACAAAGTCTTGCTTCAAGAAAGAGAGGAGTTTCTTTGGAATCAGGGGGAAGCCTATGCGGTATGAAAAAAATTCCTCCAGGAAAGCAACCCACATCAGTGAGTTCCGTCAAGTTGAACTTAGGGCCTCCCACTTGCAAGGGAGCTCTTTTAGACGGACCCTCCCCAGCTCAACAGCTAAACTTTAATCTAAAATGTCAGAACATTGAATAGCGTGTAGGAGGAACAGCATTGGTCACCTCTACGTAACCGCTGCCACCAAGGCATCTCCTGCAGGAGGACCTAGTTGAAGACTGCCTGAGAGAACAAGGATTGCTGATGCAGACAATGCCAGCCAATCGGCAGCTGCTGTGTAGAAGAGATATTTTCTTGGGACCAATGGGGTATTAAAGGAGTTTGCAGCAGCGTTCAGATGAGCTTGCCATAGTGTTTCTCACTTGTCCCTGGAGTCTCTGTAGTGGACTCTGCTCCAAGGACAGGTAGGGTCGGGCAGCGAGTAGTCTAGGGCACAGGCAGCAATGGAGAGCCTGCCTGTTCCTTACCACCTTTCTTTTTCCTTGCTCCTGCCCCATTTTCCTAGTTCCCTTCCTTCTCTTAGACAGGCTGCTTCTACTTTTATTAATAGATTTAACAGGGCCTGCTCCATTTGTACACATTCTTTCTGCACAAAATGTGTGTAATTTCTTTATTATTTTTCCTTTTTTATTTTTTATGTGCATTGGTGTTTTTGCTTACATGTCTATCTGTCTGAGGGTGTCAGCTCACCTGGGACTGGAATTACAGACAGCTTTGAGCTGCCATGTGGGTGTTAGGAATTGAACCCTGGGTCCTTTGGAGGAGTAGCCAGTGCTCTTAACCTCTGAGCCATCTCTTCAGCCCCAACTTTTTTTCTTCTTTATGTCTGAAAAAAAAAATCCATTGTTTCTGTGCATATCATGTTCCTCACTTAGTCCCTTGTTGCTGGATACTCAGATAGCAACCATGAGTGGATGGTGCTGCAACCTTGATGTGGGAGGATCCCTGTGACGTGCCAACTCTGAGTCAATAGCCGAGTGAGATCTCTGGGTCACAGGGTCGATTTTTGGAGAGACCTCCACATTGGTTTCCAGAAAGATTAGACCAGTTTGTATTCCCATGGGTAATGAACAAGGGTTCCCTTTTATCCATAGCCCATCTGGGATTTGTTGTGTGTTTTCTTGCTGTCTTTCCAGCTGGAATGTAACTTTGATTTGTATTTCTCTGACTGCTAGTGAGACTGGACATTTTTCACATGTCCACTGACCAACTGTACATTCCCTTTTGATCATTTAACTAGCCCATATAGTGACTGGGTTGTTCGTTTTCTTGTTCTTATTTTTTTTTCTTGTAACTTTTGAGTTCTTTGTTTATTTTAGAATTTATTTCTCTGTCATATGTACAGCTGTCAAGGATTTTCTCCCATTCTGTCTTTCTTGTGTGATTAACTGTTGTCTTTGAGAGAGCCCTTCTTGCTTTTTGATCTCGCAGGGGAGTCTGCAATGGAAGCCATGGTGAAGTGATGGTGATATGGAGGGGCACACCTGCTTTGGAAAGCTGTCATAGAAATGACGGACACTGTCCAGCTTTGAGAGAGGAAGACAATCTCCACGGGTTCCTATCATTTTCAAATGAGTTAGCTTAAAGTTTGCTCACAAGACAGTGTTTTTAAATCAGGATTTACATGGAATTCCTTCTGTTTTTCCAACCCCTTCCATATCTTTGCTGAAAGACATTTGTGCTCTGAGAGTCTGAATAAGACCCTTATCAAAGGGGCTCAGCTTTATCCCCTACCGACCTGAAAGGCAGATATAATCTCCATCTATTAATTGCCTCAAGCCCTTTTGGCATACGGTTTCACTTGGAGGATTTTGCAGGGACATTTTATACGTGATGAATGTTCCAAAGGCCATTCATGCCTAATTCTAGGTTTAACTGTTGTCTTTGGTTTTGCATGTTGCTAATTTTATAAAGTCTTCAATCTATCTCAAAATTCCAGCATGATTATCACACAGAGGGAACCTTTGATAAGTAAACAGTCAAGTGGATATCTCATTGCTAAGACAAGACTTTGAAAGAATTCATTCTCTCTCTCTCTCTCTCTCTCTCTCTCTCTCTCTCTCTCTCTCTCTCCCTCTCTACCATTTCTCTTTTTATTTCTCTCCCTTTCTTGATACTGCAGATAGAACCCAGAGTTTAGGGCAAATATTCTATGCTTCTATCACTGAGCTATATAGAGCTCCACATTTTATTAACTAGTATAACAAAAAGTGGATGGATGGATAGATGGATGGATGGATGGATGGATGGATGGATGGATGGATGGAAGAAAGCAAAAAAGAAGGGAATGTGGGTCAGGAAACTGGCCTCCTTTCGAGGCTTCTTTTTGTGCAAGAAGCCTAGATTGGGCCTGAGCCAGCCATCAAAGCTCTACAGTATCTTCTTAATCCACATTTCTGTGTTCTTGGTTGCAGTTGCCTGTGGTTGACTGCAGTATGAAATGTTACATGGAAAATTCCAGAGAAGCCTTCATATGACTTACTGCAACATGCTGTTATCATTTTCTTTTATTATTAATTCTTGTACCTAGCCTGTGAATTAAAGATCATCATGACTATATTGGAAAGAATACAGAATATATGGTTGGGAGTTATCAATAGTTCCAGGGAGTCTCGGGACATATTCTCAAGAATAAAGAAGGGATGCTTGTACTTAGACCAAGTTTAATCGGTAGCAAGTAAAATTGCAAGAGCAATAAAATTTATATCAAATATCATAGTAATGTAAGTGGGATCAACAGAAGGAATGAACAGGAGATAAAGGGACAGTAGCACGTAGCCCTAACTACCCAGTGCCTCATAAAAAGTTACGAGAGAGAAAATGCAATTCCACATCTCACAGGACTATCTAAGAGGCAGAATGGGAAAGGAGAAATAAAATCCTGGTGGAAAAAAAAAAAGAGTGAGAGGCACACACAAGATGCCAGGTGACCAGAGCCTGGCCTGGCATTCTAGGAGCCCCTAGCTTGGGTGCAAGACCATTAGATATACAGAAGCAAGTCTAAGCACTGTCCTGGGGTCCTGGGGCCTGCATTCAGATATTGATCTGGGTTTATATGCCTTAAAATGGTCGTCTTTTTGCTTCTTTATTTAAGACAAGCTGGACTATACAGCTCTGTTTCAAAGATCTCTGGTAGTTGAGTAGATTCTTTTAAAAAGCCATTCCCTCTGAGCTGGTCTGCTAGACATCCCTGCCTGTCCTTGAGCCTCTGGTTTTGCCTCAGTTTTCCAAGTAGAGTAATGACAGTCGCGGCTGACTTTGAGTGGTGTCTCATTTGGTTTACTTTGCCAAATACCTCTACCAGCTCTTTCTATATGGCTATATCTACCTGTTACTTAAAATACACAGCTACGGATCCTTGAGTGTTTTCTCTAACATGAGTTTTACACTTTTGAGACATTTCTCTCCAAGTCTCTGCACTGGCAAAGTGACAGTATTGGCAACTTTATGGGGTGACACTGTTTTTACTCTATGGCAATGTTGATTGTCCAAAAAATAGGATGGGGACCAGGTTTTCTTGTGGAGATATATGACACTGGAGAAAATTCACGGATCTTTGCTCTATGGGAGTTTCGTATGCCTCACGTGAACTCTTCAGACTGTTGATAGTGTGCCGTTCATGCTTTCCTCCTCTAGTCTGTCCTTCCCTGCCCCTCACTTTCCATTATTCCCTCCATGTGTCACCTCATGGCTCCTTACTTACAACAGATGCTCTAACAGGTTCTGGGGAGATAAAGGAAAGAGAGCAAGGTGTAGTATCAGTCTCTAAAGAGCCATGAAAGCCAAAATAGGCATCACACATGGGAGAATGCTAGCCATAGTAGATCCCACAGGATGATGGAGATTGGGGAGAGGTTCCTGGATGATGTAGCACCTGAGCGACTTGGAAGGGGACACTAACTCTATGATAAAAATGAAGGCGCTTTCCACACGTGACTAGTGAGAAGACATGAGATGACTTTCTACTGCGCTGTTTTACTTTTAGCCGCTTTTCTAGTGTATATCTACCTACTGTTTGGGACTTGGGGATAGATTTTTATGCGGTGACATATGTCACTTAGATAGGGTGACTTGCCTTGTACCATTACCACCCTCAATCTGTTAGAATCCCTGGGGCAGCAACCACCTATTTTTCTATCTCGGATTCATCCAGGAGTAGAGGCTCCCAGCCCCCTGGGTTATTGCATTAAAATTAGACCAACTGGTGCTGCTGGTGTTAAAAGGATCTGAATATTAGAAAATCATTGTTTTGGAGTGATGTGGTATTTATGTATACATTAGAGTAGTACTGTTCTATTCTACATATGAGTTTTATTGTAGGATTATATTTTTTTTGTCTGCCTTTTCGAGCTAGCATTTACTCCTTGATTATTATTAGCTCATAAGAATTGTGAAGAAAAGGAAATTTCTTTTTAATTCGTTGGCAACTATCTTTATACTCTCATAATCTTTACCTGTGTGCTTCTTAATCAATAGAGTAGTGGTGTTCTCTCCTGAAATTCCGACCCAGTGGGTGTCAGGGAGAGCAGGCTTGTGCATCATGCCTCTGATTTTTTTTTTTTTAAAAAGGTCCAGAAAAGTCTTATTAGCATGCTAGTTTATATAACATGGTCCATTTAATCCTAAACCATGTAGTAGATACTAAACAAATATACCCATCTATGTCACATAGATATACATGATTATTATGTTGATAATGTACATTTTTGTAGATCGAAAGTCTACACTGCTAAGAGGAACCTGGCTCATTAGTAAGGAAATGGTCTGCACTCAAATCAGAGCCTTCTGGACCCCTTTATATGGATCAAATGATAGATATTGAAAGTGTAAGCTGTAATTGTGGTTGATGTTAGGGATTTGGAAGTGAATGTTTTTAATTAGACCTTTTTAAAGGTTGGGTTAGGTTGTGCAGCTTCAGATATTCATAGACTTTGATTCTTATTTATTTATTTACTTATTTATTGTTTGCTTGTTTGTTTACAGTGTTGATGATAGGATGCAGGCTCTTTGGCAGACCAGTACAAGTGCCAAGCTGCATCTTGAGCTGAGGCACTCACAGTTCTTAGCAGAGTGTTTATGGAGGAAAACCAGGCTGCTTAGAGCAACCAAGCTCAGCTGGCTTTGGGGAATTTGAACTGATTACAAAGAGAGCTCACTCAGTTAAAACAGCCTTCTCTTTAAAGGAGGTTATCTTTTGTTTAAATGGTTGAAAGCACTAACATTTTGTAAGCACATTTGTCTCTTTTCAGAATAAAGTGCTAAGTATGTAAAATGAAGCTCAGGAAGGCATATCAGAGGTGCATTCCTCTCATTCAAATTAGTTGCTGCTGTTTTCTGTAAGGCCCATTCTGCTATTTCCTGAGCAACGCTCAACAGCTAATTTACTTCATTATAGTTTATAGAAACTTTATCAAAGTCAGATTAAATCTTACCTTTAAATTAGTGACTTACAAAAAGATTTGTTAGAAAATCTGTCGAGATGACGGACTAAAAGCTGCTCATAGGAAATAGTGAGTGATGTCTATCAGAGTAACAAAGAGTAGAGAGAAAGAGAGCAAATTCCACAGAGAGTAAGAGCAGGGGGACATCATAAACCACGCAGGAGTGCTGGGGCAGCTGACAGTGTGGGGAAAGGGGATGGATGACTCAGAGGGAAAAATAGTTTATATTTTTGTCCCTGGGTGCTGGGGATGTAATCTCCAAATATAGGCTCATCAGTAAGATACCTAAATAAAACTGGAGGACAGGTTTAAAGTAATACATATGCAAATTGCAACACAGGAAAAAAAAAACACAAGGCAAAGCAAGGTAATATGACCTCCCCACAATCCTAACATCTTAATCACCTAATCTCCAAATGCGAAAAAGAGTAAACTGTCGAATAAAGAATTTAAAAGTTTACTGATTAAAAAATGATCAATGTCTCCAAAGAGGATGTAAATGAGGGTGAATGAAGCCAAGAAATAGTTCCTGGACCTGGAGGAGAAAGACAGCCATGACCGTAGATGAGAAAGTCAAGAACAAAACTAAGGCGTTCAAGAGTGGAAGATAGAAATGTTAACAATGAAATGCTCGGTGAATTAAAAAATAATCACACTCAGAAGCATTAGCCTTATAGACTAAGCAGCAGAAAAATGGCAGGGATGAGGACCAGGGTGGGAATTACTACATTCAGACATAATTAAAGACAAACCAGTATTAAAGGAACATAGCCACATCTTCCACAGAACCCTGGTCATGATCAAGAGACCCTGCCCAAGAATCCATGGGGTAGATGGAGGAATTGAAATGAAGGTAATGGTGGAGCAATTCTGTTCATTGAAATTAAAGACCCTATCTCCCAAATCTGTGGAACAAAACCACCATCCAAACATGAGAAACACTGGGAACCCCAAATAGACAGAACCAGAAAAGTGCCTCTCCACAGCATGCCAAGGTCAAGCTCCTGGAAACTGAAGCTGTGAAGTGGAAAATGTCAACTGTGCCACAGAGACAGGAAAGAAGAGGTACAGGGAAACCACGGCTGTCTCAGAATCCCGTGGCGAGGCTGGGTAAGACCAATCTGTAGACAGCAATATACAAATGGGGGAAAAACTGGAAGCATTTCCTCTAAAATCAGGATTGAGGCACCCACGCCCACTCTTTTCACTTCTATTCAACAGAGTGCTCAGACTCCTGACAAAAGCAACACAGCGAGACACAGAAATAAAATGGATACAAACAGAACAGGAAGAAGCCAAATTATCTTGATTTCTTGACATAGTATCATTGCCAAGGAATCTAAAGATTCTAAAGGAAGATTAGATCTCTGAAATACTTTCAGCAAAGTGGTAAAATACAAACTCAGCACACAAAAGCCAGTTAACTTTCTTGAATAGTATGAATAGACTTGATGGGAGTGATATCAGGGCATTCTGTGTGTATATGTATGTGCATATATTTTAGGGGGCTTCTATAGTAGCAGCTTTCAACAAGGCTTTTAAAATGGTTTCTAGTATTCCTTATCTCTCTCAATATTCTCTCCTTTATCTTACCTCTTTATCCCCTATTTAATCCTTTTTGTTCTATTATTCCCTTCCACCTGCTTATATCAGCTACATGATATCTCCTATTTTTTTTCAAGTATAGAATAGAGTTTATTAAGGGCATGGGGAGTAGAGCTAAGAGGGTAGTAGAGGCAGAGAAAGGGAGAGAGAGAGAGAGAGAGAGAGAGAGAGAGAGAGAGAGAGAGAGAGAGAGAGAATAGAGGCCAACCATGAGCACATGGGGAAAGAGGGGGAAGGGAATGGGAAGAGAGGATCAAGAGAGCAAGAGCATATCCCCTACTCTTAAAAGCCCTGCCCTGAATACTTACTGCTTTCTTTGTATACTTCATTTAATATATACACACCTGACAGCTCAAAACTAACATCCACAAATGACAGAGAATACTTAACATTCCGCTTTCTGGGTCTGGTCTATTTTATTTAGAATGAATTTTTTCCCAGCTTCATTCATTTACCTACAAATTTCAAATTTTCATTTTTATGAACAGAAGAATATCCCCCTGAATAAATATACTATAGAAAAGAGCAGGCCTCCCAGGAAGATCAACCAAACATGGTATAACAAACTATAAGACCAGGCACATATACTTTTATTAATGCTGGAAGAGGCAACCCAGTAAGAGGAAAAGGGTCCCAAGGTCAGGCAAAAGAGTCAGAGATAGCCCCTCTCCCACTGTTAAAAGCTCCACAAGAAGTCCAAGCTACACAACTGTAACAGATATTCAGAGAACCTAGCTCAGACACATGCAGGCTCCCTGACCATCAGTTCAGTCTCTATGAGCTCCTGTGAACCCTGGCTAGTTGATTCTGTGTGCCCTGTTCTTGTGGTGCCCTTGACTCTCCTGACTCCTGCAATCCTTCCTGTCATCTCCCACAGAATGCCCTAAGATCCATCTAACACTGTGGGTCTCTGCATCTGCTCCTATCAGTTGCTTGATGAAGCATCTCTGATGACAATTCAAGTTTGGCTCCAGTCTATGAGTACAGAAGAATATCATTGGGTATCATTTCGTTGACTTTTTTTTTTCAGTCATGTTTGATTTATCCTAGGTCTCTGGGCTACCCAACCACTGGTTCCTGGCTCTCCAGGCAGTGTCGGGGCTGGGAGTTTCCTTCTCCATGGCATGAATCTCAAATGGGACCAGTTCATTGGTTGGCGACTCTCACAAGTTCTGTGCCAGTTTTACCCCAGCATATCTTGTAGACAGGACAAATTATACACTGAAGGTTTTGTGGCTAGATTGGTGTACCAATCCCACCACTGGAAGTCTTGCCTGGTTACAGGCGATGGCTGGTTCAGGCTCCATGTCTGCCCATTACTATGAGTCTTAGCTAGGGTCACTCTTGTAGATTCTAGGAAGTTTCCACTGCAGTAGGTGTCTACCTCATTCCCCAAATGCCCCCAATTCCAGTTATCTCTTTCACTACTCTCTCCCACCATCCTCTCAATCCCTCCTGTTCCCACTTCTGTTGGTGAAATCTGTTCCCTTTCCCTTTCTAGGAAGATCCTTATAACCCCCTCCCTCACCAGCCCTCCTCATTATTTTGCCTCTCTGAATCTGCAGATTGTAGCACATTCATCCTTTCCTTTACGACTTCTTAGCCATTTGTATTTCTTCTTTGGAAAACTCTCTGTTTAGTTCCATGTCCCATATCACAATTGTTTTTGTTTTTGTTTTGTTGTTGTTGTTTTGTTTTTGTTTTTGTTTTTTTGAGTTTGGTTATTTTTAGTTCTTTGTAGTTTCAAGACACCAACCCTCTGACAGATGTCTAGCTGGAAAATATATCCCCCCACTCTGTGGGCTGCCTCTTTCAGAAGAATGAAAGTAGGCCGTTACTTCTCACCCTGTAAAAAAATCAATTAAGAATGGATCAAAGACTTTAACGGGAAATCTGACATTCAGAAACTGCTAGAGGAAAACCTGCCGAGATAGACGCATAGCCCAATGACTTCTGAAAAGTGAGTCCTGTTATTCCTAAAACAGTTGAAGGATTCATAATTACCACTGCATGAAACTGGAACCTGACCAACAAAGGACACAATCAACAGAATGAGAGACACCTGCAGAAAGGGAGAGAATCATTGTCATTTCAACATAGGACTGGGATTAATCAATAAGATCTATAAAGAATTCAAAGAATTAAAACCCCCAAACCATCTGAAAAGCCAGTTCTCAAAAGAAGAAATACAAATCACGAGTTAATCATGAAGAATATTCATCCGCTGCCACCAGGGAAATGAAAATCAAAGCTATGTTGATCTTCTCTCTCCCCACAGTCAGAGCAGCCATCATTAGGAAAACAAAGCCCAACAAATGCTGGCTGGGATATGGGAGAGAGGAGTGCTTATGTATTGCTATAGGGAATGAAACCTCATTTGCTTCTATTGGCAACCGCTAGGGGGGGTTGGGGTACACTATAAAAAGTACCACTATATGATACAGCTATTTAACTTTTGTGTATAGTCCAGAAAGTGTGTCAGTCAACATGACACAGGGATATGTTTATTGCAGTACAATTCCCGATAGCAGGGAGAGGCAGCAACCAGCCTAGGTACCTTCCAACTGATGAAGAATGTGGCATATATGCATACATATACATTTACATATATTCATACACACAATGGAGTTATATTCAGCCACATGGAAGAATAAACTCATATCATTGCAGGAAAACAAATGGAGCTGTAGAGCACCAAGTTAAGTGAAAGAAAACAGACTCACAAAGGGAAATGTCATATGATACCTTTCCTGAAATATCTATCTATCTATCTATCTATCTATCTATCTATCTATCTATCTATCTATCTATCTATCTATCTATCTATCTGACATGAGATAAGTGGCAGACTATGATAGGGGAGGTTGGGAACCAAAGAGAGAGGGAAACAAAAGACTCAAGAAAATAATTCATGTTTTCTTTCAATTATAGGATGTGGACATAATGATACACACAAACACAGTCAGACAGCTAACTCCTTTTGAAAGCATTCTCCTTTGGGGATGGCAAGATGGCTTAGCAGGTAAAGGTGCTTGTTGCCAGGTTTGATGATCTGAGTTCATTCCTCAGAATCCACGTGACAAAAGGAGACTAACTCCTGCAAGTTGTCCTCTGACTTCCATACATTTCCCATGGTGAGTGTGTACATGCGTGTGTGCACTCCCCAACACTTATGTCTATATTTATATTTATATCAATATATACAATTATCCACACTGTTTTGTGTCTGTGTTTAACAGGGAGCTTGGCCTGTTATTCTTGCATGTGTGGGTCTTTATCTGACTTTGTTATGAGAACACTAACTAATTTGTAACTTGGGTTTGAAAGAGTCTCTTTTCATATTTTATGAACTAATTTGGGAAGAACTGGTGTTTGCTCTTTAGAGGTCTGGTAGAATTCTTCAGTGAATTCATTTAGGCCTGGACTATTCTAAATGATTACTTCAGTCCTGTTGTTTGTCCCACGTATGTTTAAATTATTTATCTCATCTTGTTTTAACTTTGGTAGGGTCACATGCATCTGAAAGCCATCCTTTTATTTCAGATTTTTTAGTTTAGTGGAACATAAGTTTTTAAGAAATGTCCTTACTGAGGACAAATGGACATGCCAAAGTGGATAGAAGAAAAGTCCATGAGGTATCAATCCTACACAAAAGCTGTAGACAGCCAAGGAAAGCTGGGAGCAGAAGTAAGTGGTCATTCCCAGGAAAGAGAACACCAATTTCTTGTCCACCCTCAAACAGTGAGGCCTTAAAGCATACATAGAAATAGAATTATACAGACTGAGCAGGTTATATTTAGGAATATATATATATATATATATATATATATATATATATATATCCTCCCCCTTAAGAGCAAATAATGTTCAGTGTACAGTGTGCAAACACCATAATAGATTTTTTATAAATAGTATATATACTTATATATGTTATTTCATATATATGATATATATTTGATATAGATATTTCTCAGCTATATCTATATATTTACATATATGTTATTTCATATATATGTATATATATATACATATATATGAGAGAGAGAGAGAGAGAGAGAGAGAGAGAGAGAGAATAACAATTAGTGAAAAAAAGCCATGCATTATTTGAAGAACAGGGAGGTGTCAGTGGGAGGATATGGAGAGAGGAAAGGAAAGGGAGAAATGTAATTATATTATAATATCAAAAATAATTTTGAATTTCATTGCTATCTTTTGTAATGTATCCATCTCTAGTTTATGGTTTTGGTTTTTTTTTTTTTTTTTTTTGATTTTTGAGGCAGGATCTCACTCTATAGCCATGGTTTGCCTGAAACTTAGTGTGTAGACCACGTTAGCTTTGGGCTCTTAGAGTTTTGTCTTCCTCTGCTTCCTGAGTACTGAGATTAAAGGCTTGCACCACCAGGCATACACATGGTGCACAGACATACATTCATGTAAAACACATAAAATATTTTAAAAAGATTAAAAATATAATGCTGGTGGTCCCACCATATTAGACTTCAGATTGCACCATAGAACAATAGTAATAAAACGAACATAGTACTGGCACACACACACACACACACACACACACACACACACACACACACACACAAAACAACAACAGAGTAAAAAAAAACCTCCATATAAGTCCACACATATGCAAACATCTGATCTTTTTAGTGAGTAGGTGTTTTATTTGAATATTTTCATGCCTATGTTTCTGGAGTTCAGTAGAGCTTATATAATGACAAAATCATTAATTAGAGCTTTACACTTTATATATTTGTTTGCTTAAAAAAAAAAACTAACATCCAATACAGCCAGGGAGATGACTCAGTGGGTAAAGGCACTTGACTAACAAGCCTAATAATCTCAGTCCCACCCTTTGAACTCACGTGGAGATGGGAGAAAAATGACTACACAAAGTTACCCACTGACTACCACACATGCACTGTGGCCGTCTGCTCCCCATATCCTACACACTCATATAATAAAGGAAAATAAAAGTCTCCTACCCTACTATTTATATAAAATCTACTATGGTGTCTGGACACTGTACACTGAAGATTGTTTGTCCTTGGGGGGGGGGGTCAGCCACACTTAGGCTGAAGTGATTAATGAACATCAATAATCTGAGTGACAACGTATACTGTCATATCTCTAACATACAAACATGAGGGTCTAGGACTGCAAGAGCTACAGTCCAGAGGCATGGAGTTTCACAGGCGATATCAGGCAGAAGTCTTCTGAAGGAAACAGGCTATAGGGATCCATTAGATGTTCGAGAAAGATGCCAAAGGATACACACGGCAGAGAAATCACCAACAAAGAAGAGTGGAAAACCAAGGTCAACAAACAGCTGCCGAGGATGTGATGTCAGAGGAGCCCTTTGACACTGTTGGTGGTAGAACAAACTGTTAGAGCCCCTGTGGAAATCAGTGTTCTAGCTTCTGAAGAAAAGAGAAAATGGAACTACCACATGGTCTAAGTATATAACTCCTGAGTATATCCTCAAGGGACGCTATACCATAGGACAGAGATCTCTGCACGTCCATGTTCATCATTGTTCTGTTCATTGTAGCAAAAAACAAAAACAACAACAACAAAAAAAAAACCCAAGAAAACAAAAAACAGCAATAACAACAACAACAACAAAAATGGGCTCAGACTAAGTGTTCATCAACTTATGAATGAATAGTGAAAATGTAGTATTATACTCAATGAAATTTTATTCAACCATAAAGAGAAATAAGATATGAACTTTTCCAGAAAATGGAAGGGACTATAAAATATTATATACTAAATGACATAACTCAGGCTCAGAAAGACAAATGCTGCATGTTCTACCCCATAGGTAGATGTTAGCCTCTACTTTTTATATATGTGGATTTATGTCAGCATGAGCATATACAGAGCTCCAGACTGTGAAATGGGATCCATGAGATGTGGGGAAAGATCCTTTAGTATGGGGAAGTGTAGTAGAGCCACGAGACACAAAAGCAGAAGGGGAGATACTGGAAGTGGGAATGTATAAGGGCCAGGGAGGCAGTGAGAGGAGGGAGCGGAGAAAGTCAGCTTAGATGATATGTGATGAGCTGGCTAATGATGTGTGATAGCCATAATAATAATAATAAAATATGATATGTAATAAGCTAATCAAAAATTTTTAAAAAAGAAAGAGCTCATATAGAGGTACCTGTGAGGATGAATAAAGCTGTTCTCAGAAGTTATTAAATTAAAATCCCAGCCCCAAGGATGGGCTACATCCCTAGGAGTTGTGGCTATAGAGGCTTAACAAGCAATATTTGCTTTGGCTGCTCACCAGAACGAGTTGGTAAGCTTATGTTGTTGAAGATACCACCTATTTCTTTGTCACAGGGCACAGAACTCAGACTGGCACTGGACTGGAATCTTCC
The DNA here is from genome assembly GCF_900095145.1 of Mus pahari. Classification (NCBI taxonomy): domain Eukaryota; kingdom Metazoa; phylum Chordata; class Mammalia; order Rodentia; family Muridae; genus Mus; species Mus pahari. The sequence goes on from NC_034605.1 coordinate 34,604,395, forward strand.
TTCCTGTTGGCTAGCCGTCATAGTGCCAGAAAATGATATACAGGTTGCTGGGGGCGAGGATTGTAATCAACAGCTCCTCTAAGTATGAACTTGATATGAAATAGTATTGACTGAGGCAATGTGGGTTCTCTCATGCAATAGAAGCAAGCTTGCTATGAGCATAACTAACTTCTTTCTGATTGGATATGATGCCCACGTCTCGAAAGTAAGTTCATATCTGGTACTATAAACCCAGCTCCAATAACTATTACTGAGGGGGTTGTAAGCCTTAGTGGGGAAGCTACTGCTGTTGGTTTGCTAAGTGGGCATGATATGTCAGTCAAACTGCCTTCTAAATAACTATTTGTATGCCCATAGAATAGGGTTCTTGCCAGAGATAGAAAAACTTTTTGCAGTAGTCAGCAAAGAATTGTAACTAGCCCAAGTACAGAGAATCAATAACTATTGAATGCCTAGCATGAAAGGTGATGTCTAAAACACCCTCTCTCTTCAAGGCTCAGCAAACAATACAGAAGGAAGGGTTTACAGACTCCGAGAGCCGGATGGATGGAAAGGGTGGTGTGGAAGTGTTGATTTCCAAACCTGACACGGCTGTTACACTCTTGAACTCAAATAGTTGTGATTACCTGCATGAGACGGTGTGTGTAAGCAATCTGGAGGCTAATACATACATGCAGGAGGACATGCAGAGGTCATATCCAGATACTGTGTCATTTTACATAGGAGGCTTGAGCGTTGATATTTTGGGTTCCTGAAGCCAGCTTTCCCAAGAACACCAGCAGTGACTTTGGTTCTTAATTTTTTTCACATAGACTAATTTTACTTTATAGAAGAAGACCTTGATACTTCTATACAAAATATACATCAGACATGTGTGAAGCATTTTTGTGTTTTCTAGATTAAGGAAGAGAAGATGTGATTATAGCATTCACAGCAGTGACTGCATCTATTGACAAAGAGTGGTTATTCACTAGGCTCTGTGTTGGTTCTTGGGACATAGAGATGAGGCCTTAGCCAAGATCTCCTGCCTCCCTGCTATCATCCACCACAATGGAACTTCAGTGATTCTCTACCACGGTGCTCTAAGGTCAGAGAGAAAACAAATACTTCTATGTGGAAGTGCTGGGAACTGCTTTCAGGAGGAGGATACCTTAAAGACCTACTATATCATCCAAGTCAGAAGGTTGGAGCTTGGGAAGGTGGGTGGCTGGCTTGGAGAAACTTAAATCTTCCAGACAAGTTTTACAGTTGTAGAATGTCAACATGTCTTACAGTTGTAGACTATACGTTATTATCACATAATCTAAATTTTGTTTTCCCATAGTTAAGCTTTCCTTTGTATTATTACTCTTTTTATGATATTTAAAAAGGCCCAGGATTGTTGGTGTTGGCAAAAGTCTAACTACATTTCTAATTAATTACTGGTGAGAGGTCCTCCTACTAATTGGAGGTTGCCTTCAAACTTTCAAGCTCAGAGGACTAATTTTCTTTATATGAAATATAGTCCAACTTGGTAATTCATGGCAGTTTACTTCAGCATTTTCCTAATTGAGTTTAGGATCACTGATTAGTCTATAGCAGAGTATTCCAAAGGACTCAATTTTAGTCAGATTGGTCTCATACACTTTTTGAAGTTCTCCTCTTAGAGTAGACAAGTTTTAGCCTGTTCCTTCTCGGCTACTTCCTGAGACACGCGACCCCCCTCTTTGATTTAACAATAAGCACCATACATCTGGGGAATGCAGCCTCACTTCTTGGCTTTCTTCTGTAGATGATAGCCTGCTTTGTCCCAGAGCAGAATCCTGAGTAGTACAGAATGGACATTGCCTCTCTGTGGTCTGTAGCTTTGCATGCAAGGGATTGGTATACATTCACAAGCACATGTTGGGTCAGAGACTAAGCACCTCCACTATTTTCCCCTGACGTTGACCTTTAAAGAATGCAGGGAATCTCCTAGGAAACCAATTCCCACTACAGTTCCCTGGATGGTTAGTCTATCTTGGATTAAGTTTGGGCTCCTTTACTCCTTTGATTAGCAAGCGCCATACTAGAAACAACAAATGCAGAGGGCCTCTCACCAGCAGGTCCCAGCCTTCCAACCTCATGCTCTGAAGCCCTTTTTAGCATCACTTGGACTAGAAGTTGATGGAAGTGTCACTGAACAGGAAGCAGGCTTCTCCCTGCTGCATGCTTGTGACAGAAGGACATACAGGTCTCAGGGACTCATCCGACTCTCGTTAAACAAGAATATAGTTTAACGCTGTTTATCTTCCTTGAGGCGAATTTTATGATTAAAAACTACTAATCAAACAGCTATAAAACTGGATCTACTACAAAAACATGGAGCCTATCGCACTGAAGTTCCAGGAAAGAAAACCAAGGACTTCAGATAATGAGAGTTACGGAAAAAGGACAAAGGTTATCTTCAGAAAATAGTAGAGGGGATAGAATTGTAGACATGCAAGGCCCTGGGTTCATTCCTGAGAGCTACAAGAGAGAGAGAGAGAGAGAGAGAGAGAGAGAGAGAGAGA
>NC_034605.1:34607030-34608714 GCF_900095145.1 Mus pahari
AGAGAGAGAGAGAGAGAGAGAGAGAGAGAGAGAGAGAGAGAGAGAGAGCACAAATGAGCACAAGAAATGATGCTCAATTGCATGTCATTAAGAAACTGCAAACTGAAACAGCAGAGTGAGAGCTCACAGCAGGCAAGGACACCTTTACTCCCCTGTATTGCTTGAGTTTCCACAATAGAACACTAGAAACAGGATGGATCCAGTCATGTAAATTTATGTTCTTAGCATTCTGGAAGCTGTAGGTCTATGATCCAGGTGCTTTAAGGAGACCTCTTTTCTTGGCTTACAGTGGCTTCTTGCTTGCTGTGTCCTCACATGACACCTGGGCCCAGGGAGGGCTGGGCAAATCCCTGGCACTTCTTCCTTTTCATAAAGAACTGCAGCCTTCCTGATGTTTTTACAACCGCATCCAACCTTAACTACTTTCTTAAGTACCACTTCTAATGCAATCACATATGGAGCAAAGGCTTCAGCCTAGGAGTTTTGGAGAGGAGCTTAACTAACTCCATAGTAACATATGATCCAGCAGTTATGTCCTTTGGTATTTACTCAAATGTGTTGAACACGATGCCCAACAGAAGCCTGCACACGGATGTTGAAAGCAATCCAAATGTCTTTCTCAATAGCTGAGAAGGTTGCATAGGTAGTGTTTCTGCAGAACAGGATAGTTTGAACTTTTCTTTTTTTTCTTTTCTTTTCTTTTCTTTTCTTTTCTTTTCTTTTCTTTTCTTTTCTTTTCTTTTCTTTTCTTTTCTTTTCTTTTCTTTTCGGTTACTTTATTTATTTACATTTCAAATCTTATCCCCCTTCCCTGTTTCGCCTCCACAAGCCCCCATCCTCTCCTCACTCCCCTTGCCTCTATGGGTGCTCTCCCACCCACCCACTCACCCACTCCTGCCTCATTGGCCTAGTGTTCCCCTATTCTGGGTTATCAAGCCTCCATAGGACCAACGGCTCCCTTCCCAGTGATGGCAGATAAGGCAATTCTCTGCTACATATCCAGCTGGAGCCATGGGCACCCCTGTGTACTCTTTGGTTAGTGGTTTAGTCCCTGGGAACTTTTCTTACTTTAGAGAGATGTCTAATTAGAGACTGATATATGAGATCACCCTTTTATTTAAAATTTGCAGACTAAGAAACAACATAAACTTCTGGTGTGAAGTATATACAAGTACTTTTTAGAAAATAGTATTTTAAAAAAGTGATGGCCCTAACCACTAACTTCCCAATAAGAAAAACTTTTTAAAAAAAGATTTATTTATTTTATTTACATTAGTACTCTATATAAGAGTCTTAAGAAGGCATCAACGGTCACTACAGATGGTAGTGAGCCATAATGTGTTTGCTGGGAATTGAACTCATGATCTCTGGAAGAACAGTCAGTGCTCTTAACCACTGAGCCATCTCTCCAGTCCCCAGAAACCCTTTAAAGATACGTGTCTGTTCCCAAATTTGAAGTGCAGCTTCAGATGCAAATCTTCATGAATAAGGAGCCATCTCTAACGTATGGATGTAATCCAGCCATGAGAAGCAGCTCGCCTGTTTCTCAACCTCTGCTCCTAGGTTCTTTTTTTTTTTTTTTTTTTTTGAGATTTTTTTTTTTTTTGTGGAATATTTTGAGGAACACTGGCATTAGCTCTACTTTGAGCTAAACCTACCTGGCCCTAGGCTTTTTTTTTTTTTT